>NC_043991.1:3954771-4009771 GCF_902150065.1 Myripristis murdjan | reverse complement strand
ATGTGATTTTTCCTTCCGTCAGCCTTTGTGTCTGTACGCTTTAAAAGAACATGTTCTGGGTGTGTGAAATGATGATAATATGAGTCTTTATGGTTTTCCAGTGGAGGTCTCCGGCTTGTTGTGTGGAGCTGGTCACACAGCCAAATATGAACATGATGATAATTTGTGTGACAGCATGGCAGGGCAAGCTTTATTTATATTTTGTGGCACATTTCATGCCAAAATCAATCATGAAGTGCTTTAAAGTGCAGGAAACAACAAACAAGGACAGGAAAAAAACAAGCAAACAAATAAAAAAAATGGGCTCGCTGTGCAGAAATGAGATCAAATGCAGACTGATTTTAAATTGGACTTCTCTTGGATTTTTGGACACTAATTTCTTTGATGTCAGCCGGAGCAGAGGGATATTTAAAAGTTTATAAGCAAGAAACAAGATTTTAAAATTCTGGCATTAAGTGGAAACCAGCGCCGAGGCTTCAGAGGAGACAGGATGTGATCAGTTTTGTGTTTCTTAGTTTGGTCGGGTTAGGATTTTAGGATGGTGGACGGTGATAAAACAGTAAAATGCTGCCCCGACTGATGTGGTAAAAATGATTTTAACAGTTCACATCGGTCCAGGATAAAAACCCAACGTTTGTTACTTGGTTGTTTGTCTTTACGGTCAGTTTCTGCCCTTTCGCCTCCATTGAGCAAAAGACTCACTCGTGCTTTGTCACTGTTTACTTGTGTGGCTTCATTACGACACGCTTGGTGCACAGAACGAGGCTTTGTTCAAACCCGCAAAACTTTAATTTTAAATTCTGCTGCAGATGCCAAGTTTCCAAACGATCCCAAATATGTGCTGCTGGATTCCAGGGAGATGAGAATGAAAATGATGCAGGATAGGTGGTGATGTGTGCGGCTCAAGCGAAAGCGGCAGCGCTGTCGGTGGACTTTGTGTGGACAGTATCATTTCCGCCTGGAGTAACTTCTTCATTTTCACACAGAGATTAATAATAAAAACAGCAATAGTGATGCAATGTGGGTCTTACTGTGTGACTTGGCAGTGGAGGTTTCAGGCTTTGTGTTGTCTGGAAATGTGTACTCTGGAAACAAAACCTCTGACGGGAACTCCACTGTAGGCTCAGGGGTGGTGTAGGCTGCACACACACACACACACACACACACACACACACACACACACAAAATTAATTTACATTTTATGCATTCAGGTGAGGCTCTAATCCAGATCGACTAACTTTGACCCGGTTTACAAGTTATAGAAAGCGTGAGCATGTGGCTCGTAGAAAAGTCAGTTATTCATCCTAATGTTGAAAATGTTGAATGTTTCGCATTATAAATGTGTTTACTGATTCGGATTCAGATTCAGACTTTATTCATCCTCAAGGGGCAATTCATTTGTACCTTTCCCGGTCCATACATCCTCACATACAACAGACAAACAATAATAAAGTCAAGGAAACATACCGAGGGACAAGTTACAATAAGAGCCCTAAAAAATATCCTAAGATAAGAGCAAGAAATAAAGCAGTAAAAAATAATAATAAAAAAAAAACAAAATACATTAAAATTCCTTAAAATTTAAAATGAGTAAGATCTGTGTTCATCTTACTGTGACTGTGCATAGAGCTAAAGAAAAATGTAAAAAAAAAAAAAAAAAAAAAAAAAAAAAATCATGTGCAAGAACTTAATGAGAATTAAAAAAAAAAAAACGCGGTTCACCACACATGTACGGTTCAGTGAACAGAGGAATTGTGGTTTTTCGATTTTTGGTACAAAATCGTTACACCCCTCATAAACCTCCGAGCACTGGAGTCGCATCGGGGAGGGATTAAAATCCCATCGCTTCGGGCCGAACTTTGAGCCCCGCTGTCGCCTCGGGCCGGCCCAGCGGACGCTTCTCTGCGCCACATTCATGATCTCTAGACTCGTCCTGAAAGCCCGCGTCGCCGCCCCGGACAGAGAAATGGCACCGAGTTTTTGTTTTGATGGCAGGAAACAAAACGCTGTCAGGCGACGGGCGAGAAGCTCTCACTATTGTTTGGATGTGGACGAGCCTCGCCGCCGGAGCCCAAACAGAACCAGATGTTCCTGCCCGTTGTGGGAGAACGCGCTCGAGGCCGGGGCACCCGCTGCATTTCCCTCGGGTTGCCAAAGATTTACATTTTTTCTGACGATTGTAAATGCAGCGGAGATAAACTGTGCCGGGATGCAAACAGTGTGCAGTCCTCGGGAAGACGTCGGCAAGGAAGGCCTGGAAAACTGCATTTACTGACTGATCTGTGCAGTAAAGACACTTGAGATGTATTTACTGTATACTGACTGACTGAGTCCTGAATAAACCCTGCACCAAGCTCTTAGATCTGGCTTTATGTTGTGTTGCTTTTCTTATGAATTGACATAAACTCGTTAAATACTAAAATACTATGAATACGATTTGTGAGTGAGGAAAAAAAATATTATGATAAGAGGAATAATAAGAATAAGAGGGTTACAGAATAAAAATTATAGCAGGTCTGAACTGAGTTGTGACTTTTGCAGGATCGAACCTTTGCCATAGTAATACTTGTAATACTACTACTAATACTGCTTATAATCCGAGTACTACTGCTTTTAACACTACTGCAACTACTGTTACTCCTACTGCTACTATTGCTATTACTGTGCAATAATAATAACAAATAAATACAAATCTTATTGTAATTGCATTTGTTTTTTTCTTGCTTTAGTGGCACAGTGCTTAATGTTGACTCTGTGGTCTCTGTTTTGCCCCGTGTTGAAAATAAAATAAATCCTGCATCTTTTCTTTACTTTTTTTGTTGCCCATGCATTTACTCTTCATTAAGGTTCATAGGATTATGGGATTATGGGATTACTACATGTTTTGTTGCACGAGTTGCAAGGTAAATTAAAGACAGACATGAGTAATTTACAAATAATTCCTGATTTTTATTTGTTTATTCATTTTTTTTAAACTCGTAAACTGTGTTGCTGACCTGCCCAGGGCCGGGCCACAAACTGGGGGCTCCACTCGCTCCACTGGCTGTCTGAGTTCACCTCGTCCTGGGCTCGCACCTGGACCTGGTGGTGGTGGCCGGCCAGAGCGTCGAATATGACGAACGGACTCTCATTGGACTTGACCTGAAGGAGGGAGAGAGAAAGAGAGAGGGAGAGAGAGAGACATGAGCCAGCATAATAAACATGCTATATGCACTGATGTTTATATGGGAGTGATTCAGCAGAAGAGGCGACCTGCTGAGCTGAGCCTTTAATTATCCACAAACTCGGTGCAGATTCCCAGGAAAACAGCTCCTCTGTCTCCTCAGAATGACATGCAGATAATCTTTATTCTCAATGACGTTTCAAGGGGAGTGTTTTTGTCGCGGATTATGTTTGTTTGTAACACAAGAACGCTCGTAATCCCTTAGACTGCACCAGGAGGAGAAGGTGGGGTGATGGACAAGTCAAACAACCGATTTCCATCCAGAAGACACAAGTTCGAGTCAAAACATTTAACCTGGTGGTTTTTATGCCTAAATCTCTCTCTAACCTTAACCAGGCATTGAAAATGGATTCGAATTAGAAACATATTTGTGATGTGTTAGAAACAAACGTAATCTGTGACAAATTATGAATGCCATTTAGATGTATGGAAACCTAATTTTTAGGCGACAGGAAAAATTAATTGAAATAGGAGTATGTTGTGGCATGACAGAAGTATTATCCTATTTTTTTTTTTGTGCAGAAAATATTATTACACTCATGACGACTGGGGCTGCAGCTAACAGTTATTTTCACTGTTGATTAATTAATCAGTCATTTTTGTGATTGTTAATTTTGTCTCTCATCTGTCTAAAATAAAGGTACAAACCCTTCACAAGTTCCCAGAGCACAAATAAAGCCTTAAGTCTTAATATTGTTTATTTTGTCTGACCAGCAACCACCAAAGATTTCACTTAAAAAAAAAAAAAAAAAAAAAAAGAATATAAACAAGGAACATTTTTGCATTTGTGAGACATGTTCAGTATTTTTTACATGATAAATGACTAAATTAAGCTATCAAAATTATAACTGACTGTCTGTCAACAACAACAATAACAACATTAATAATAATGAAAGATTAGCAGACTAATCGACAGAGAAAGGGGAATGAGTTTCAAAGTTAATTTGTCTATGTATGTGTGAATGTGTGTGTGTGTGTGTGTGTGACATAAAAAAACATATCTACTATAATCTTACTGAATTACTAACTTGTGATGTAAGCTGAACTGCTTCAAGTCAGGCGTTTGAATGCGCCCGTCTGGACTCGCAGTAATGCCTATTTGTTCTGCTTATTACACACATACTTCCCAAACACATTAATCATACCATACAGAATATTGATAAAAATTAGATTTTCTTTCAAGCTAAAGTAATTATAAGATGCTGTTGCCATAGAGCCGTCTGCCAAGTAACCCAGGATTGGATTAATCTGATTAGAAATCAACAAATTTGACCGTGAGGCCGACATGATTGGACGCGATCACGAAGCAGCGGCTTGTTGTTCAGAAAGCAGGACTTGGAATTGAACAAAGAGAAGCAATTATGCCGAGATGCACTTCAGGTAATAGGACTCATCTCTGTCCTACGAACACACCTGAGACCAGTGCATGGAGCCCAGCGGCCGGTATCTGATCTGGAACACCAGCGGGAACGCCGTGTGCGTCGGCCAGGAAGACGGGTAGCTCCACGAGACATTCAGCCTGGTGGGAAATCCGTCCTCCCCCAGCACCATCACCGACTCTGGAGGGTCTGGCTTCACTGTGGGACGAGAGACACCAGAGAGAGAGAGAAACAGAGAGAGAGAGAGAGCGACTATAAAAGAAGGCTGTGTACTCCTGCAGTTTACCATGAAAAAACAGTGTAACATTAAAGGAATGCTAAGTCATAGCAGTGTGTCATCAGCATATAATCGACACCCACAGGAGACGCAGACCTCATTCATGCTTGGATTAAAGGAACACTCCAACAATTTGGGCAAAATCCCCTTTTTCTGACATACCCAGACTGAGACAACATGTTCGATACCATTTTCACCAGTTCAGATCACTGCGAGGATAAATGTGTTTAGCGATTATAATTCAAAAATTTTAACTTCTCTTCTTTTAAAAAAATTGCTCATTTAAAAAAAAAAAAAAAATCCAAGACGTGACATGATCCACTGTGTAAATAAGACAGCTTCTGAGTTGCTCTGAGGTTTCATTTTTCACTTTGACTGAGCCATGCTAACGACTCCCATAGACCTCAAGTCTTTATGCTAAGCTAACACAGAATACTATCCATACAAACCGAACCACTGGACGTACAGAGGTGACAATGGTATTATACATCTCATCTCAGTCTGGGGAAGTCAGAAAAAAGCTGTTTTGCCCAAAATATTGGAGTATTCCTTTAAAGATGGTGGCACATCAACATGAGACACATTATCAGCCAATCACATTTTCAGATTACGTGTTGTCGTGCTGCTTTGATGTTTCACGACAGGTTGAACGAGCTGAACGACATCACCACTGGCCTGCTCCACACCGCAGAACGGATGCAAGTAAGGATCTAATTTTAATTTACGTGTCTGACATGAATGTTTACAGTTACCATGGCAACAACGAGGACCGCAACAGAGCAGATTTTATAATCTTGCTGTTTCTTGGCAGTGTGGAGAGCCTCCTTGAATGAAAAATATTCTATCACTGCATGTTGCTTACAGCTTGACAGTGTCTCTAAATATGAAAATGCAAAGGATAATACACAACAATGTCAGATACGGACGAGTCACTATTCAAAGAGACAGGGCTCTGGTGTTACTGGCTGTGATTCTGAAGCCTTTCGAAGATGGGACTGAATGCCCTGTCTCCTTTTATTACCATAATGTGGTTTCTCATTAATGTGGCTTTGACGTTCCCATTTCCTCAGACTTCCGTTGTGACCGGATGGGGAGAATCTGGGGATTTCTCTTCCCATTTCAGCGTGCCCTGCAGAGGATGTTTCCCCAGGAAGAGTGTGTGAAGGCAAAAAAGCAGAGTGTGGATACCCGACCCGGGCCCGTCAGGACTTGCCGACCCTCTTGATGGGTTCAAATAGTTTACATGATGACGCTGAAGGCAACATGTAGGCTATTTCAGGTGGTAAATGTAACCTAGAGAAAGATATGCGGCACTCTAGCAAAAAGTGCCGCATATATGGCAAAATATCGGCCCATCAGAGGCGAATATTCAATCACACTATTGAAGAGGTTTCATACAAATTACTGGGAACATTTAAAAGTTGCTCTTTCCTGTTTAAAGTCAGACGGAAAACATTGAGAGGACGTTGGGCGCGTCTTATTAGGGTCTCATTTTCCACATTAATCAGGCACCGTTTTGTAGGCTTTTTACTAAGCATGGAGCAGAAAGCCCAGAAATGAGGTTACCATTAACGTATTAAACCGTGACAGCCTGCCAGAGTTTAATTTCTACCACAACGGCTTCATGGTTGCCGAAAAACAAAACAAAACATAAACATACTCCCATCACAGTGTTTCTCCATAAAAAGGTTCATCTGTGGCACACCACCACAACACTGGCACCACCACCACAGAACAAGCTGGTTAATGTGTGAAGCGGATCTGAACCGGTCTGTTTCTGCGTCTAGGAGGTGGCATCCCATCAGACTTTCGGTCACAGTTAAACTCGGTGGCATTTAAACGTGTGCAATTAGACTGTAAACGGTAACCGGACACTTTTAGATTATGGGAGATCGATAAAAACGCCCCCAAAAACTCAGACAGCGAACATGAGAGCGGTGCAAATATTTCTTACATACCAGCTGTGGCCCTGGATGGGAAAAATAACTTTTAACACAAAACACAGTTAAAAAAAAAAAAAAAAAAAAAAAAAAAAAACAAAAGCACATAATTAAAAGATCATAGGCTGTGCACGGGAGATGCCAATTTGCCTGAAAACCAGCCATTTTCTCATTTTGTACCAAATTAATGTTATCACTTTCCTTTTAGAGAGTAAGTCCGTGATGTCAGAGCAGGTGGTTTCCATCAAACACCTGGTTTGACATCACTGATTCTGATTAGCTCCACAAACGACAACCAGAGGAACAGAAAGAGCCCTGAGCTGAAACAGAAAGCAGAAAAATAATCCTGCGCTGAACGGGACAGACGAGGCAGAACAGAGGGTACGGCTGCAACACATGACTACTTTCACTGCCAATTAATTCTTTGATTAATCATTTTGTATGTCAAATGTCAATTGACCAGCACCAGAAAAACTCAAAGTATGAATTTAACAATAAGAGGAAACGGAAAAAAAAACAAGCATTTGTGGAGCTGTAAATGTTTGCTGTTTTTACTTGATAAATTACTATGATAATTACCACAAATTATATTTGATTAACACCTCGCTGTTCCGCTGTAGAGGGCTCGGTTTTGAGTTTCTGACACCGAACCAAAGCATGATTTTTCCCATGGTGTTCCTCAAGGTCTTGGTGTCCTAATGTGGTACTTTGGAGAGTTTTTTTTGACCATTGTTATTAATTTTCCAGAGCTCAAAAGTGGTTAAAGTTTGCACGAAATCTGTGTAACAAATGGTATGAACCCCAAAATTACTGCAACAACTTACAACACATAATTGAACATGGGAATGGCTTCATATGCTCCCATTATAATGTTCTACCACTTATACACTAAAGAAATGACAACATAAATAAGTGCCTAACCAAAACAAAATGTTTACTACAGATTTATGACTAGAATAACTTTCCCAGCTTTCAGATTATGTTTATGTTTATTATGTTCACTAAAACGGGTCTAAGAAAGGCCTGGAATGGTAAGGGGTTTATTGATTGATTGATTGACGTGGAAACAACATCACCATCAGGCCGTTGTCTAATAACCACGTTGCAGTTTTTGGCGTCCGACTGCATTTCCAAGCGGATGTTGTCGGGTTATTGCTTGGCTCAGAAGTCAACGGTCAGCTTATAAATTCAGAATACCGATTAAATTTGAGCATTTTAACGCACACCATCCGGCCAATCAGAGACGAGTATTCGCCCAGGCCGTGGTATCAGTGACCTCAAGCCAACATTTCCCCGCCGCCGCATTCGCAGCCATGTGACAACAAGCAGGCAGAGGTGGAGAGAAATGGTGAGGACTTTCCCAAGGACACTCTCCACGGCGGTGAGAGGCACACACACACACACACACACACACACACACACACACACAGCGAGACGGTGCAAAAACAAGATAATTGAGGTCATTACAGGAGGACCAAAAATAAAGTCCAGCAAATCTGTGTGCACCATTAGTTGTTATTTGGTGTGTATGTGTGTATTAGTACACACACGCACACACACGCACACACACACACACACACACACGCAGGTTTGTCTTTCTTAACATCAGCTTTTGTAGCTTTATCTACTTTATCTTTTTTATTTTGTGTAGCGCTTTTCTTGGGACTAAAAGACACCTCATCTTTAAAAAAAAAGAGATAAAATCACATGAAATACAAAAAAATAAAGAAGATAAATTATATTACAATTACAGTTTTTACAATGAAGAGGAGAGTGTGGAGTCTCTGATGGGTTGGGGAAGGGAAATTTATCTTTATTTTCTTGGTTGTATTGTTATTTCATGTGATTTTTTTAAATTCAGTTTTACTGTAAAGTGTCTTTGGATATGAGGAAAAGCACAATACAAATAAAAGCTATTTTTATTATTATTATAATTATGAATTAAAGGGGGCATGGGCAGCAATGCGGACGGTCCTGTCACCCTGTGTTTGGTGCTTTTTTGGCTTAATTTCTTCATACACACGACACCCGGTGTGAATAAATCAGCTTCGGAGTTGCTTTTAGGTTTGTTTTTTCACTTTGCCGAAACCAGGCTAACGACTCCCATAGGCTTCAAGTCTTTATGCTAAGCTAACAGGAAATGCTACCCATAGGAACCAAACCACTGGATGTGAAAATGGTATCGAACATAAGAAAAACGTTGCAAGAGTGTGTGTGTGTGTGTGTGTGTGTGTGTGTGTCTTACATAGCTCATGTAGCCGCATCTGGTAAGTTGTGTGGATCGTCCCCAGCGGGTTGCTCTCGGTGATTCGGAGGAAGTGGGTGGTCTGCCAGAAGGCGGGCTGGGTGATGTCACAGTGGTGCAGGGCGGCGTCGACCACGCAGGGCCTCCACTCGTGGCTGGACCCCCTGCGGCACACAGAGATGCTGCTCAAGGGGCTTTCACTCTGTCCCACCGCGCTGTAGAGAGGTGTGGGTGCGGGTCGGGTGCGGGATGTCCCGAACCCGACCGCGGCCCGCACCTCACCCCTCTGCTAACTAACAGCTGGTTGACCTGCTCTTTCAAACCCACTGCGTTGTTTATTTTCCAACTTCTCAAGATTACAGCCTGATTTTGTTTATTAGCAGGGTCATTCCTTATAAAATCAACCAATTCAGAAAAAAAAATTTCCACCTAACCCCCTCAGAATCTGCTCAATTTTTTCCTGAAATATCTTTTGTACATCTATTCTGAGTTACAGATCCTTAAAGTTCATACGGGCAGGTCCAAATTCTGCAGTTTTATTCATGCTGATTTTTCTAGCATTTCTGAGCCTCATAACTTCATTCCTAGAAGAGATAACCATGTGAAATTTTCAGGGCTGGAAAAAAAAAAAAAAAAAAAAAATACTTGAGCTCTGTTAAAAACTGCAGCCAGGTCAGTTTTACTTCCATCCTGGGTGTCCCAGCCCTACGCCAAAATCTGTTTTTTCTTCAACATGATGTTTTCTGTCACCAACTCTGAGCACCAATATCTTGTGAAAAATAAAAAAAAAAGTTCAACAGTTTAAATGTCTGTGATTTTCATTTTCATTTTTCGCACAAAGTACAGGCCCAAAAAAATAATCAGGCTCTAAAAACCCTGAGTCATCATGTGCAGAGTGTTAATGTGTAACCAAAGACAGACAGACAGACAGACAGACAGACAGATAGACAGATAGGTATGGACAATACAAACACATGAAAAAAAAATCAATTTCCCATCAGAGGAGGATGCAAGGGGAGCAGCCAAACAGGGAAGGGAGATATGGAGAGATGGATAGAGGGAGAGTTCAGGAGATAAGGCTGCGGAAAAACGCAGGTTGTCATGAAAGAGAGGGAGATACGTGGAAAAAGAGCGACGGCTGGAGAAATTGAATTAAACCGGCAGGAGGAAGCAGAGACGTGGGCGAACCGAGACAGAGGAAGAAGGATGAACGGAGAAGAATGAGAGAGAGTGAAGGTGGATAGTGAAACGGAAAAAAAAAACAAAAAACATGAATAAGAATAAATAAGAGAGTAAGAGACTGGAGAAAAAAAAAACTAAGTGCAGCAATTTTCCTGTGAGGTGTTGGGGATAAAAGCGTCCATCGAGAGGCACAAAAAGCAGAATGGAGATCTAAGCTGCTGTGGAGGGATACCGCTGTAATCTGAGGCGTTACGAGTAAATAAATGCAGCTTCTCTGAGTGTTAATCTGACTCTAGGAACTGTTTCCAGAGCAGATTACGACTGGGTGACTTGTAAACTCAAAACACTTGGTTTGCCGCAGAAGCAGAACATTATAAGGCGGCTGCTTTAACCAGAAACACAAATTTGAAATTGGAAGGACTGTAAAATGTGGGGAAATTGTAGTAAATGAGTAAATCACTGGTGTGGTCCTTTAATTTTTAAACTGATTCTCCTTTATGCTCTTAAAATCAATGTATATATGTATATCTTCAGTTTGTTTGGTATGATTGGTATGATTTATGATTTGTCCTTAAAATCCTCTTTTGTGATAACTCGGGATTTTTCTGCCATATTCAACAGATAAAGGTGTTTACATGTACTCAATGTCTATTTCTGTATTTATTGTTGTAATATTACTATATTACACATATCTATACATAATGCACATACTTTTTCTGACTAGGATTAATGCACATTTGTATATATACTACATATACAGTTTTTTTCCGCAGATTTCTCATGCACACATTTTTCTATTTCTTATTTCTTTTTCTATTTCTTAGAATTTCACTTACGCTTATAATATATTCTTATGAGATTCTGAGCAACTGTAACTGACCCAATTTTCCCTCAAGGATCAATAAAATATTTCTGATTCTGATCTGATGTCATATCCTGTCTTTCCTCTTTTTCTCGTGGAAGAGGAAGAAGAAGAGGAAGAGGAAGAGCATCAAGCTCGACTCGATGCAGCAGCTGCATCCCCGAGCCTGTCATTTTAGCTTTGAGGCGCTTTCAGTTTGGAGTGCTGATATTAACCTTTTTTTTTTTTTTGCTCTCCAGCGTCTCACAGTTTCCACCCTCTTCATCTCATGCACTCTCACCGCACTCTTCCTCACTGCTTTTCATGATAAAACCAATAAAAAGGCCCACTGAGAACAGAGAAAATGTAGAAAAGCAGCGTGGAGACAGACAGGAGGCGGTTTTGCGGCTTTAAACGGCTGCAGGGGGCGGCTCTCACTTGTAGGTGGCGAGGTACTCGGCCGGCAGGAAGGTCTTCACCGACTCCTGCCATGAGCAGCGGACATGCGTGTGATTGGGCACTCGGCAGGAAACGCTCAGCAGCCCCGGGGGATCTGGGGAAAAAAAAAAAAAAGGAGGCAGGGCCAAAGTGAGAGGCCAGAGGCAGAGATTGTTTATTTAACAGAGCCAATTAGCAGCGGCGGCGGCGGTCGTCTGATCTTCCTGTCGGGCCACACGTGACTGAAACTGCATGATGAATTCAAAGGTTATAATATTACAAGAGCCCCGTCCTGCTCTGTCCTGCTCTGCTCGAGTGCAAGATAAACAGATCTGTTCCCTGGCCCGAAATACTTCAGGCCACTCGCTCTCCGGGTTATGAGCTGGGACCGCCCGTTACAAGGAAACGCACTCAGGGAGTCTCTTCCTGCTGGAGACGGGGACAGGAAGCGGAGCGCTTTGTCCATGTGACAGCTGATAAGTGTCCGGTTTCCTCCGTGGCACAGTAGCGCCGTTCTGATTATGGCTGTTTAAATAAGACGTTTTGTTATCGCAAGAGGCTCACTCGGCCGCAATAACGTCCAGAGCAGAACCTCATCGGCAACACTCAGCGTCTTCACAAGTCATTTAGTCTCATGTTCAGTGTTAAAAATAGCATTTTTTTCTGGAAATAAGTTTTTTTTTTTTTGTTTTTTTTTTACCTGCAGGTTAACGCTCTGAGACCCATGAGCCAAAGTGCAGGATTTTATTTTTTTTTACATGTTTTCTGAACAAAATCCCCCTTGTTTCTTTTCAATAATATGTGAAAAAAATTCTGCTTTGGCTTATGAAGATGCAAAAGTGTTGTCTAAAAATGTGTATTTTCACGTACCCCCCATTAATAAATAAATGCAATTAAGATACATATACATAGATATACATATAATAGCAATGTTTAAATATGTTTAAAATATTTTTGAAATACAGAAAAGGACTTTTGTTTAGGGGGTTAAATAAAATATGTCAAAATAAAAGCAAACAAATTCACCTCAGTAAAAGTATATATATATATATATATATATATTTTTTTTTTTTTAAAAAATCTGTATAAATAAAGTAGCAGATCAGCCCATTAGGATCAAGAAAATGACACTTGAGAAAATTTTTAGATTTTTTACCAGGTTGAAAGGAAAAACAAGATTTTAACACTGAATATGAGATTGAGATTTTTTGTTCCAGAAGACAGTAATGATATTTTGGCGCCCGAATTTCTCTATAAAATGGTCTTAAGAGAAGAAAAACAGGAGGTTTGTGAGATCCTAGACTCAAAAACAGGTTTGCAGCCTCTTTAACGCACGATGAATGATGCAGATGTTATGAAACTGAACTGTAAACTGTAAACTGCAGGAACGATGTTTCTAAAAATACAGGCAGGAGCAGGAATCTCAGGCTGGCTTCTGCTGGGAAAATTAAAATTTACTCAGCTGGAGCTCCAGTGTGACTGACTGAATGTACTCCGACCCTGTTAGAGAGTGATAACCCCTGGTCTGACACACACACACACACACACACACACACACACACACACACGTACAGCCCAGCCTGAGTTTGATGGAGTGGAGGAGAAGACCCCGGTTGTCATAGCAGCTGTAGTTGCCCTGTGCTGATTGGTCGACGTGCAGCAGGACCAAGGCTCCGTCTGACGCGACGCGGTGCCGTGGCAGCGGGGAGCTGAGGTTGAGACGCCACTCGACTGGAGTCCTGCCGGGACACACACACACACACACACACACACACACACAAACACACACACACACACACACACACAAGATTCAGGTCTGAGTGAGGAGGCGATGTAATCCCAGTGTGTTCTCGTGCACACAGATTTAATTTGTGTCCTTGAGCACGTGCATGATGCTGATACGGAAATTTAATTTGTGTGTATGAGATTTACACTCAGTGGAAACTTCATCAGCTCCACCTGTATAATCTAATCCAGTCTAATCCAGCTGTTGTGCCATAAAGTTTCCTCTCCTGCTGCCTATAATGCTCAGCTTGTCTTGTTGTCACGGTAACAGAGGTGTTCATTCACTTCTGTGTTTGGCATTGAGCTCATAGTTAGTGCTGCACTTTACTGACAGCTGTTTCCACTATTCTGTCCCCCCTCACTGTATATAAATGAGGAGGACAAAAAATCAGAAACCCCTCTCAGTATAATGTAGTCCAGTACAAGAGCTCTGCAAACTACAACCTCAGTAATAAACACAGAATTAAATTTACACATTCTGCAACATAAACTGAACATTATAAACTTTATTAAAAGGTAGAACTTATGTTGCACTGAACTGCCTGATATATATCCATATGTATATTAGACACTTTATTAGGTCTGTTTATAGATTTGTCAATGTGCATTTCTATATGCAGTATATCTATATCTACATATCTATCTCTCTATCTCTATATATAGGAACAAATTAAAACATTTTATTAAAATATTTCATATACATGTGTACAAATATAGTAGCGATGTTTTAAAATGTTTTTGAAAGAAAGAACGGGACTTTTTCAGAGTTAAATAAAACATTTGAAAGCAACCAAGTTCACTTCACTTGCCCAGAAATGCCCTCACTCCAAGGATGGACACACACACACACACACACACACACACACACACACACACATGCACACACACAAAGTGATGCAATGTCAGCGATTCCTTACCTCACTGGTGACGTCCCACATGCCAGTGTCACGTTCGACTCCAAACGTCCATACTGCACGCCTGACACTGCGCACACACACACACACACACACACACACACACACACACACAGATTGGATGAGAGATTACAGTGTGTTAATGTCTGGCTGATGCGCTGTGTGTGTGTGTGTGTGTGTGTGTGTGTGTGTGAGTGTGTGATTTAAGCGCCGACATGAAGAGTCGACAGTAGCTCGGTGAGTTGACCATACATGGAGACGGACGCGGGATCCACACTGGGACTGGGAGTTTGGCGTGAAACCATTATCGACGTTAAAACAACATCTTTTTATCGGGACGTCCCGCTCGAGGTCCCTTGAATAAACTCATAAAAGACAGAGGAGCGGCTGATGGAAGAGAGGAAGAAGGAAGACAGAAATGAGAAAGAAGGGAGGAAGAAAAAAGGCAGATAAACCAGGAGCTGCTGGGCGGAGATAATGACCAACGTTCGTCCATCAGAAAATGAACGTTTTTAGAGCTGCCGATCAATTGGTCACAGTTTAATATTATTATTATTATAAAAAAAAAATGATGTAAACGGCAGAAATGTCCTCTGGGTCGCGGATCGGGAGCAGACGTCTCAGTTTTTTGTGTTTTACTGGATGAATCAGCGTGAAGAACAAAACTTTCCAGTGTTAAAGCAAAAGATTAAAAATACGGCCTTTTCATGTTTTCATATTCACCGTGGACTGAGCCTGTGCAGTTATAGTAGCGACTTGTGAAGGCACACACACTGAAAACGTGGAGGAGATAGACCCACACACACACACACACACACACACACACACACACACACACACACAGCTGAAGCCATACTAAGTGCAGTGTATAACTGAGTAAATATTTGTGGTGAATGTGGTGATTTGCAGAGTTGATACTCTATCTGTCGATGGCGGTTTGCAAGTGTGTGTAGTCATGTGTGTGCATGGGTGAAAGCGGGTCTCGGCGTGTGTGTGTGTGTGTGTGTGTGTGTGTGTGTGTGCAGACTTGGCTCAGTACCCCGTTCTGAAAGCTGGTATTTAGATCTAGAGTGGAATAACATGAATTTAACCGCCAGTCTGCCAAGCTCCGAACAAAGAGGGCACACACACACATGCACACACACACACACACACACACACACACACACACTACTTTGTTAATTCTCAATCTTACTCATGCTTTTATGCACAAGTATGCACACCACCTCTCTCTCTCTCTCTCTCTCTCTCTCTCTCTCTCTCCAGACTGTTACCATGGCGTTTTTGTTGTTTTTTTTTTTGTATTGAATAACCTTTTTGTCTCCCTCCTCTTCCTGTAATAAGTCATGTTTGTGTCGCCTCATAAAACAAGACAACAGCGTGTCTTCGGGGTATTGATAAGGGCTGGTGTTCAATACAAATGACTCAGTGGGGTTTTTTTTTTTGGCCGGCGGCTCGGGCTCCTGGCTCTCCGAGCTCGTTTTCCAGCCGCGTTTGCAACAAAAACTCTCAAATTACCCGAAGCCTGTTGCATCGTTGTGTTTTCCTCTCGAGCCAAAAACAAAACAAAAACATCAAAACAAACAACAGCAACAACAAACAGATGACGAATCATCATTATCACTGTCTTTCTGTCGCTCATGGAGTTGCCGTTTGCAGCGTCTTCAGTGGATCTGCTGCAGACTCTTCACATAATTACAGAGAAACTCCATCTGAGCATTTAAACACGAGTTTGAAATAAGAGCAAGCCCACGATGCTTGCAAGGCGATATCTTATACTTAAAATATCACAGCCGCACCGTCTTCGCTTCGCTTTTTGTCCGAGGCTGTGAGTGCGCTTGCAAGGAGACTCCAAACATCTGTTTCACGACGATCTTCACTCAGTAATTAACAGAGTGTGTGACCAATCAGGGCACAGCGTTACACCCGGGCTTCGAGCGGAGAGATCCTTCTGAGCTCTGCTCGACGGCAGCCTGGAGGGGACGCTGTGTCTGGGTGTGTATCTGTCTGCAGCTAATCCTGGATACGCCTGGGGCGGACGGACACGCCTGTTCTATTTATTGACATCACATAAATACGCCGTAAAGACAGGAAAAAAAAAAAGGAGGATAGACTGATCAAAGTGGAAGAAGAATCCGGAATCTAGTATTTTAAAGACTTAAAGAAGGAGGGAATGGAGGGTTGTTGTGCAAGAGCCGGTAAAAGACCGAAACAGCAGCAGGGCCAAATTTGTTTATCGCCTCAAGGGCCTCATGCTCTGCCTGAATTTCAAAGTTGGGTATATGTGTCCTGACGTCGTTTCGGATTTGAAAGAATTGAAAAAGGCCAGATTTAGGAAAGTCACATTTAGCTCCAAGCTGTGGGTATGAGGCACAAATGCTGTCAATGTATAAGTCACCGATGTTGCAAATGCCTTTCCTCCTCCAGAGGGAGAAGACACCATCAGTCAGACCTGGTAAAAAAAGAATGATTTTCACATATTGGGGTGTCCAAGTAGGTTTTTGGAGCCTCTGAAAAGGCAAGGCAAGGCAAGGCAAGTTTATTTGTATAGCACAATTCAACGCAAGGTAATTCAAAGTGCTTTACAGAAACATTAAAAGCAACAAGACACAATTTAAAACAATAAAAACAGTCAATAAAAAGGGAAGTAGAAATTGAGAATGATAGCAATAATAAAATACAGTAACATAAAATAACAACAGGCTCAGTTCACTGCCTGAGCTAGACGGCCAAGGGCCCAGGGCATGATAGGCCTTATCACCCCCACAGCTCCCTGCCACCAAAAGGCAATAGGCCAAGGGTCCAGGCCGTGATGGTCTATATCACGCCTGCAACTCCTTGCCACCAAAAAGTGAACTAGGCAAAATTTGAGTTTAATTTCAAAACCGGCTACGTCAGAGATTTCAGCTAGGATCTCTTGTCCCTGACTCTGAACCATCTTGAATTTGGTTAGTCGGGTCTGTTTTTTTTTTTTTTTTGCATAGCAATAAACATACATTATCAAAAAAAAAAAAAAAAAAAAAATCAAGACACACTGTGGGGAGAAAACTGAACATTTGTTTGTTGTTGCTGGTTGTGATGATTTAATATTCAGCTGTTGCTTTGCCATCTGCGTTATTCTTTGTGGACCGGGGTCAGGTGTGGACGAGGCTGACAGGGGATACAGAGGAGTGGCAGTGGGTGTGACAGGTGTGTTTGTGTGTGTGTGTGTGTGTGAGCAGCAGCAGGGTGGTGTAGTCCTGTCATAAGAAGCAGAGATGAAGAGAAGCTTAATCCTCTCAGTGACGTTTCCAGCACAAAGTTACAAAGAACCAGAACAATAAAAGAGGCGTGGATGGGAATCGCAAACATGTTAAGTTCAAGGAATTAACGCCGGTCACCACAGGAAGATGCTCAGTGATTTCTGTCAGGACCTAAACTCGGTGTCTGGGTCTCGTTAGTGGGACTTTGCAGAGCCTCACATCCTGTCCTGTTTCCCACAGCGGTCGCTCGCTCCTCTAGTGCGAGGGGCTTTCACACCGGTGAATCTCTGCTTTACTTTATTAAGATGCTTTTTTGGCAATTCTGCTTTGTTTGACAGCAGAAAGAGAGAGAGAGAGAGAGAGAGAGAGAGAGAGAGAGAGAGAGAGACAGGCGAGGCCGGGAAGAGAGAGGAGGGATCAAAGGCAGCAAACCTTGTCTCACAGAAGTTTGTGCAATAGTCACAAAATTTAATGTCTGCATATGGACTCAAATTATGAACGCAAATTCTCCTTTACTGGAAGTGACTAACATTTTGGTAGCGTTACACAACATAACCATATATCCAGCAGGGGTGTACAGCCATTGCACTGTTTGTATTCGGGTTTGGATTCGGCCTTTTAAAAAAAACTTGGGATTCGTTTTTCGGATTCAGGAAGAAACCGGAAGTGGGCGCACTGGAGACTTCTGCTGAGCTCGCCGGCTAAATTCCAGTTTAGCTCTCGGCGAACTAGAACGGGAATAAAATAATTTAATCGTGTGGCTTTTTTAGACTTTCCAAACGTGATCGGACTGAATGGACCAAATTTGCGGGGCTGTGGCTCGAAATCCGGCTCAAAACAGAAAAAAGCTCCCGAATAATGAATAGAAACTTCGCACAGAAAAACTATTCGGGATCAAAGCGTTATTTGAGTACAGTGGTCCCTCGTTAATCGTTACGTTCTAAAAATAACCCTGCAATAGGCGAAATCCGCGAAGTAGTCAGCTTTATTTTTTACAATTATTCTAGATGTTTTAAGGCTGTAAAACCCCTCACTACACACTTTATACACTTTTCTCAGACAGGCATCAACATTTTCTCACTTTTCTCTCTTGTTTAAACTCTCAAAGTTCAAACCTTTGTAGAAAAATAAGTCCAGTATTATAGAATGAACGCATTCTGTACTGTACAGGAGACACGGCACGGAGGAGACTGATTGACAATTGTCTACAGTCCCTTAGCCAATCAGGACGCAGAACACAATGCGCTGTAAAAAAAAAAAAAAAAAAAAAAAACATGCAAAATTGCACTAAAAAAAATCCGCGAAACTGCGAGGCCGCGAAAGGTGAACCGCGTTATAGCGAGGGACGACTGTACTTCCAAATAACGTATTCGGGTTCGGGTACATCCCTGATATCCAGGTGGGGAAAGGTTCGGTTTAGAGATAAAAACAGAAACTGGACAAGGTATCGATCTGTGGAAACAAACACCGGGTGTGGCCTCGGACTGAAGTCGCCCCTCCTTCCTCTTGATGCAGACTCTGTGGGTCTTCATGCTATGTCACGATACGTGTGACAGGCACGAAAAATACTTTTAAAGCTGCTGACTGTCATGAAAAAAATGGAAAATTCATATCGGTGGGCATGAACTGTTTGGATTAAAGTGTCAACGAGCAGGAGACCGGGCCGCTTTGCTGAAGGAGATGCAGCGACACAAAACTTATTTAAAAAAAAAAAGGAGGCAAGCCGATGCAAACGGGCGCTCTCTGCTCTAAGGGGGAAACTTTACAACGTATTTACCTCTGAATTATCCCTTTCCCAGCCGTTATCTCGTCGCCTCGCGCTGCAGCGGGGCGCTGCCGTTAATAATTTTGTGCGCCGGCATTAAAGTGTCGGGAGAGGCGAGGGCGGGAGTGTCAACAAAGCTGTGTGAGTTTTGGACGCGGCCGGCTCCTCCAAACTGGAGATAAGTGAGGAGACTGTCGCTGCAACACAAACAAACTCTGCGCTGCACTTTGATGTTGCCTTCACTGTCGACGGGATGTTGCCTTCACTGTCGTCGGGATTCATTTCTCCCTTTAACGTCCAACGCCTCTTTCCCTTAGCAACACGTTTCTTCTCTCTCCTTTTCACCACCCCAGATCGAGTCGTCTCCACTATCTACACACACACACACACACACACCCCTCCCTCTCATTCTGGTGTGTGTGTGTGTGTGTGTGTGTGTGTTACCTGGGGCTTTAGTGTAGTGCAAGGAATTGGCCGGCCTGAATGTGTGTATTCATGTTTTATTGGCAGTGAGGAACATTATTCCCCAAACCCGCAGCGTTCCACTCATATCTGCTTCAGCCTTTGGCAAGAGGGAGCACACACACACACACACACACACACACACACACACACACACACAGGCAAAACCACATGCATGCACACACATAAATATGCACACAGACAATTGGAAGCCCACGCATACGCATGCTTGTATAACACACACACACACACATGTGTAAGTACACACTTGTTAGTGCGTGCACACACACACACACACACACACACACACACACACACACACAGGAAGGCCTCAAGTTTATCCTGACGGTGAAATCAGATGTCAGGGTGGAAACTCAGAAACTGCAAACTGGACGAAACACAAAACTTTCTACACAACGAAAAAAAAAAACAAAAAAAAAAACCTCAAGTTTGTTTTGGACGAGTAGAAACTCCAGACGAGGAAAGAAAAAAGAGATTTTGTTCTCGTGTTTCAGTGATCGATCTGACCGATTAGAGAGAGAGAGAGAGAGAGAGAGAGAGAGAGAGAGAGAGAGAGAGAGAGAGAGAGGGAAGATGTGTTCTGACTTTGTTTCACCGATGGACTGATTTGTTTTGAGAGGAGAAGGAAAAATAGAGATGGAGAGCGAAAAATTAAAAGGAGGAGAGAAGACAGAGAGAGGGAAAGAAAGAAAGACTGAAAGACTGAAAAGGAAAGACAGAGAGAAAAGGAAAGAAAGAATGAAAGGTGAAAAAAGAAAGAAAAAGAAAAAGAAACAAGAAAGAAGGGAAGAAAAGGGAACAAGAAAGAAAGAAAGAAAGAAAAGAAAGAAAAAGATGAATGAAAGGAGGAAAGTAAGAGGTTTTTTGGACAAGCTGAAGGGAAAATGAATGGGAAGCAGAACTGAAAGAAGGAAGGAAAGAAAGAAAGGAAGAGAGAAAGAAAGAAAGAGAGAGAGAAAGAAAGAAAGGAAGAGAGAAAGACTGAAGGTTTTTCCCTTGAATCTTTGGATCTGATGTTTCGTGTCTTTAATCTCAGATTTAATCTGCAGTCCAGCGTGAAGAAAGAAAGAAAGAAAGAAAGAAAGAAAGAAAAGGAAAGAAAGACAAAGAAAGAAAGAAAGAAAGAAAAGGAAAGACAGACAAAGAAAGAAAGAAAGAAAGAAAGAAAGAAAGAAAGAAAAGGAAAGAAAGAAAGACAGAAAGAAAGAAAGACAGAAAGCCTGAGGTGTTTCCCTCCAGTCTCTGTATGTGACGTTTCTTCGTGTCTATAATCTCAGATTTAATCTGAGGTCCTGCAGCCACACGGAGCTCAGAGCTGCAGGCTGGAAAACTGGAGCAGTTGGCCAAGAAAACTCAAACCCAACGAGACGATTCAAAACAAAATAAACAAACAAACAAACAAACAAACAAACAAACAAACAAAACAAAACAAAAACAAAACAAAAAAAAATCAAAACCAGTGTTGTACAAAGATGCGATACGACGGTGACGTCTCACTCGCCCGTCGTGTTTGGGCAGGAGAGCGAGGAGCCTCCCTGCCGGAGCCCCTCCCTGCTTCACGGTGTGTGTTCCAATAAAGAAGAGAAATGTGAGCACGGGATCCTGGCGTTCTTTCTTTTCTTTTCTTTTCTTTTCCTCCAAATTTTGGATGCGACTCCTCGCTCGCTCTTGATTTAGTTGCACTTCATCCCTGAAGGGCTCCGGGCGAAGATAAATCAAGCGCACCCCGAAGAGATCAAAACACAATCTGTGCCTGATCCTTAACAGGAACAAGGAGAGCAGCTTCCAAAGAAAAATACTGTGTGTGTGTGTGTGTGTGTGAGAGTGTGCATGTGTGTGTGTGTGTGTGTGTGTGTGCGTGTGCGTGCGTGTGTGTGTGTGTGTGTTACCTTCATTGGTCCAAATCTGAGCACTAGCAGGACACAGAGAGAAAGACAAAACCCAGATGACTGTCAGACACACAGGACTGGACAAAAGGCCTGGCATCTGGAGAGAGAGAGAGAGAGAGAGAGAGAGGAGGAGGAGGAGGAGGACTGTTATTATCATCATCATCATCATCATCATCATCATCATCATCATCATCATCATCACTGTGGTTAAGGTCAGGATCTTAACAGCTCCACATCAGGACCAGTTTTACGATAAAAAAAAAAAAAAAAAAGCAATGTATAGACTTGTAACATTAATCTTCTCCATCATGACTTGTGAGCCACTGGAAGTGTGTGTGTGTGTGTGTGTGTGTGTGTGTGTGTGTGTGTGTCTGCAGCATAGGTGGAAATCCCGGCGGAGTTAGGGGGGACAAGACCCCTCCATCCATAAAGTTGCCCCCCACCCCCACCAAAAAATCATTGTTGACACTAAAAAATAATTTTGAATAATATAGTAATATTCAATGAAAGCACAATGCAAGCGGTGCTGATTATAAATGTAAAACAAACACAACAAATGAACAAATACTGAGCTTTTTTTATTCTTTCATTATTAATGTCAGAAATTGTTCATATTTTACTGATATTTTGAATTTGTCTCTAGATAGATATCTATTTTTTTAAATTTATTTAAAGTAGGCGATTTGTACTTTGAGTTTGATGTTGTGATCCAGATTTTTTATGTACATTTTTTTTTTACGTTTTTAAACCTTTTTTTTTTAAACTTTTTTTTTTTTTTTTAACTTTTTTTAAACTTTTTTTAAACTTTTTTTTTTTTTTTTTTTTACTAGTTATTACATTACCTTACACTATTTGATGCCATATCTTGCTTTGTTTTTTGCTGACTCTACAATAAATCTGTTTTTTTTTTTTATGTAGTTGGGTTATTCAAGGTATTTCCTCTAGTTTTAGAGCTTATTTTGAGTTTCTAGTTCTTGCAAAGCCACTTTGATGGACTGTAGTGGAAACAGAACAATGAGCAAAGAAATTTGGTTTAGAGGATTATTGTTTTTAATATCATTATTTAAAACATATGAACGTGCTGAGGCTCAACGGTGTACGGCTTCAGTTTCAAAAAGAGAGAAAGAGGGAGGTGCAGTCGTGCCAGACAGCAATAATAAAATGGGATTTTGGCCCCTGGTCTGCAGAGGCCCCGCCCTCTGAGCTCGGGACTCTTGCGGGTGTGTCGCTCCCCGGCCAATCACGGCGCAGCGCGGTGCCACATCGACAGCGCCGACATCCAATAGGAAGCTTAGAAAAATCACAAAAAAAAACCAGAAATCCAGCGAGGAGGTCGGCTTTCACCCGCCGGCGAGCGCTGAGGGAGAGGAGGAGGAGGACGAAGAGCGACGAAGAGTGCCTGCAGGCTTTGTTTTATTTTGTTTGTTTTTTTTTTTTCCTAGGATGGTGACGTTACATTTTAGTTGGGCGTTTCAATCCGTCGCCATCCTAGGAAACCAAAGCTCGCCGCCGGTGGTTAGCTCAGCCGACTTTGTATGTTGTGTTTGACAAATCTGACTCGTTCTGCCTTTAAACCGACAGACATCATGTGATCCGGTTCAAACTGGACCGAATTTTTTTTTATTTGTCTGTTGCCGTTGACGACCGGACAGATTTTTGGCGCTCTGGTTTAAGAGAAGGGACTGCACCTCTGTACATACTGAATATTAAAAAAAGATATATACTGATCTCTTTACTGAGCCCTTTACTGACCACACACACACACACACACACACACACGCTCACAGCTGTGTGTGTAACCATGACAACCTCCCACCGACCCCCGGCTGATGCCTCACGTGGCACTTTAACATTTCTGCTCCCAACACGGCAGCATGACTCCATTTATCCTCATTACACATCACTCAAAAGTAGCAGTAGGCCTCTGAACATGACTCACGTCTATGTAACACACACACACGCACACACACACACACACACACACACACACACACACACACACACACACACTGCATGGGCCAGTCTCTGTGTAATTCTTTGTCTCTCTCTCTTGCTGTTATGGAGGGTGAGACGTGATGCTGTTGATATTTTTATCCCGAGGGAACATGCACAACAGTCGGCTGTATTTATAAGGATGACTGACACCCGAGAGCTGTGTGTGTGTGTGTGTGTGTGTGTGTGTGTGTGTGTGTGTGAGAGAGAGGGAGAGAGGGCGAGCAGAGAAAGAAAGACTTTATTGTGAGAGAACTTTTTATATACATCTCACTAGCGTGGGCACTCATGCGAATACACACACACACACACACACACACACACACATTTGTGCATGCACAACACATGCTGGTACACACACACTCACATGCACACACACACACACACACACACACCTCACTGTTTCCTCATGTCGTCAGTTAATACTGCGCCCCGAGGCTGATCTGATTGTAGCTAAAGACCTGACAGCTTGATATAGGAAACTCCCGTGTGTGTGTGTGTGTGTGTGTTCATGTGTGTGTGTGTGCGCGCGCGTGCATGTGTGTCTAACTTTGGATACAGTTGCTCACACAGATACAGGCTTACACACTCTGTCCAACCCAGAAACACACACACACACACACACACACACACACACACACACTGTTTTTCCATCGTTCTTTCTCTCTGAATTTCAGTTTATTTTAAAGCTGCGACAAACAAACACTGAGAAACAAGACTCAAACAAAACAAAACAAAAACAAACAAAAACGAAACAAAAACAAACATAAACAAACAAAAACAAACAAAAACAAACAAAAATCAAAACAAGAGAGCACTTTTAAACAAATTAAAGAGTCAAAAGAAATTGCAAGTTTTCTTTAATTCATCTCTCTAATACTAAACTCTGTCTCTCTCTCTCTCTCTCTCTCTCTCTCTCTCTCACACACACACACACACACACACACACACACAGAGCTCCCATATAAGGGCGCACTTCTCTTTTTGTAATATTCTAAAATGAGAACTTTATCAACCAGTGAACATCAACAAAACGACGGAAATTAAGAAAAAAACGAGCCTGAGAGAGAAAAAAGGACAAAGACGAGAAAAAGGAAAGAGAGAAAAGAGTTTTTTTTCTTTGTTTTGAGTTCGTTTAGTGGATTGAAAGTCGGGTGGACGATCTTTCGCTCCGATGCAAAGCTTTTCAGACTCCTGAGAGGCTTTTTCACGACGTGTCGCCGTGTTTCTTCTGATGTTTTTAAACTGCATTTTTTTCTTTCTCTCTCTTTCTCTCAGACAATCCAAGAGCTTCTTTCACTCTTCGGCCTCGTCAACACCTCGAGAGAAAGAGAGAGAGAGAGAGAGAGAGAGAGAGAGCGAGCGAGCGACCTTCACCGCGGCTCGACTGACAGCCCGATGACGTCAGCGACACGCGGGAGGCGGGACGCGACGCTTTTGTTCTTATTGTGAAGGCAGAATCCAAGGTGATGACGGTGGGCACCACTTTGAGTCAGGGCTCTTATTTTGAAACATTTATACTGTAGAAATGAATGGTCCAAGGTTGCTACACAATTTTTTTTTTTATTATTATTAACAAATATTTCTTCTCCATGCGTATCTATCTCCCCTTTTCCTGCCTACCCTGCTCCCCGACGTGCCGACCACAACTTTTACCAACTTTTCAAATTACAACTCAAACTTCTGTACGAGTCAAATATTATATAATATAGTATAATTATATATATAATATAATTGTGCTTTTGTGTGAATTAACCCTATAAAGCCTGAACTATGAAAGAATTGACAGAAAATTCCAATTTTTTGAAACTGAACCTTTTATTTAGTCCTATAACAAAATATATAAAAAAATTTAAAAAATAAAAAAATATGTTATTACACAACCTTTCTGGTGTATGAAATATGATATGTACTTGAAGTGCCAATGGTCCAGGGTGAACAGGGGAAGCGTTCAAAGGTATACAACAGTATTTTGGTCAAGTATTGATTAAACTGAAAATGAAAAACAGAATTGAAAATGTGTATCATATATTAATATGATACAGATGGCTTTATAGGGTTAAAATAGTAAAATTCAAAATTACTACTTAAGTTTCTCTCTCTCTCTCTCTCTCTCACACACACACACACACACACACACACACACACACACACAGTAAAGACTAAACAAACCCTGAAATATGAAACAACAACAGCTGTTTTACTCGTCATTTTTTACAGTTGGGTTAGGGTCAGGCTGTGTAATCTATCTGAACTGCCACATTTTCAGACTGTACTACAGGTAAACAGGTAATATAATATCAGATCATAAGAACAGACTATATTTCTCTATATTTTGATACATTAATAATATAATATTGATGATAATTACTAGAGTATAATACAATATATATGTAATATATAGGAACTCAAGGGGTAGGATCATATAATATTTAATTTCTTCTATCTTCTTATATTTACTTATTTAATTTCTTCCTTCTCCCTTTTGAACATGGGCTGCCCATCTAGAAAATAACATTGAATTTTATCTATTTTTTTTTTTTTTTTTTTTTTTACTTTTTTCTTCTACTATTACCCTGTTGTTGCATTGTCCGTTGTCCTTCATACATGTTCAAATAAATACAATAAAATTAATTTTTTTTTTTTTTTTTTTTTTTTACAGTGTTGTGTTTTTGTGTTCAGCTTGTTTGTCAGCGGTGATAAACTCAACCAAAAAATCCAGTGTTGTACGTCCTGGATATGTTTACCTGTGATCGAAGCGAACAGTAGGATAAATCAATAAAGAGCGAGGACGTACCCAAAACAAATGTTTGGTTAAGAGTTTGACTCAGAGCACAGGAGGTTCTTCACGGTCGAGGCATCAGTGTGTTTGAAAAAGTTTAGGCTGATAAACCCAGCAGTTTCCAAGAACAGCCGTGGACACACACACACACACACATACACACATATATACGCACACACATATCTAAAGATATCAGCAAAGTAAAGACTGAGGCCACATATTTTCAGTTCCACATTATAAAATAGCAACTTATGGTGTTTTTTTTTTTTTTTTTTTTTTTTGGCTCTGATAAATTGCGAGGGGGATTTCACATTAACAGAGAGAGTGATTAAGGGGAAAGTGATTTTTTTTTCAGCCAGCCTGCTGTCATCACCGTGTGGGCGGTGCATGCAAATGAACCTGCTGCCTGCACCCGGAGCTGCAGGCTCCCGGCCGTCAGACCGCCTGCCGGGCCGGCAGGCGGTCAGCTTCAGACGCCTGCAGGCTTCCTACCTTCTGACCACAGACCTTTTCTCTGTTTTCTCCACCGACTATTTGTGCCTTTCCACTGCATGGACGGCTCAATTTTATAAAAAGTCCATCTTTAATCGCTTAATCGAAAACGAACGGATAGATTAACCCTCTCGTTATGTTCATATTTACGAACATCTTTTATGTCAGTTTAAACCTCCACAAAATTATTATAATTAAAATTGTTACCAAAGTTTATGTGTCAGGTACTTTATGTTTCTTTGTTGACCTAAATAGCCCTTTAAATAAAACATAACTCCCCTCCACCCCCACTTAAACATCCAGTATTCCCATTACGCCACTATGGAAAAATATGCAAATCACCATAAAGTCTCACTGATTGACCTAAAATTCGAAATAAATCTTAATTTTTGGTGTTTTAATGGCTTTATATTATTTCTAAGTACAGATTTTTGTTATTTATAACCGATGCGTTACAAACTGTGTACAGGACATTGAAAACATATCATCATGTGAATTTCATGTTGACCCGGTAGTGCCCATTACATTAGGAAAACTCATTAAATATGAAGCAAAAAAAATGAAGTTAATCATTTATTTAAACACTGGCTGGACTCAAATTGACACCAAACATAATTGGAGGGTTAATCGACAATTAAATAATAATCAGCTGCCGCCTTGTGGACGGTGCCTTTACGTGACAGAAAGTGGAAACTGGGACAAAAAATGATGCGATTCGCACGTTTGACAATTAGCCTGTGAGCTTCACCGCCCCCTGTTGGTGACCAGAGGGAACAGTCCCAACGTCGATGTGACTTATTTCCTCTGAACGAAGCTCTGACGCAGCATTTTCCCGATGGGTTTATCTGCACTGGAGCGCAGTGTGTGTGTGTGTGTGTGTGTGTGTGTGTGTGTGTGTGTGTGTGTTTAATGGGTTCGGTCATTTAAAATCATTTAAATGATAAACTAGGTCGTGTGTGTGTTGTGTGTTTAAAGTGTGCAAACATCTACAAGAGAGCAACAGGAGAGGGAAGAGCTCAGTTCCTCGTTATCAGCGAATGGAAAGAATGAGCTCAACGTCACGCACACACACACACACACACTCACACACTTCTTCCCCCTGTAAAAGCAGTCTATTTGAGTCAACACTGTAAAGCAGAGGGTGGAGCGGCTGGCAGATGGACCATGGGAAACCGTGATAAAACATCTCTCGCCCGTCTCTCTGGAAATGAACCAGAACTCGGCAGCTGTTTAGCTGTTTAAGCGGCTGAAGAGGGAAGTCACACCTGTGCAAAATAAGTAAATAAATAAATAAAAATACAACAAACAGATGTGCCTCCAGCTCATGGTTATTCAAAACCCTGCAAATGACTTAGTATTATTAATTATTAAGTATTTGTTCACACAGTTCACACAGCATCCCTGTCTGAACCTCTAATGAATATAAATGAATATAAAGCACGACGGTGTATTAGAGGTGTATTTTTTTTTTATTCCTTTGAATAGCTAATGAAAGTGCACACTGTCCTTTATAAATTGAATAAAATAAAAATAAAGAAATAAAATTAAAGCCGCAAATTTACGAGAAAATAACGCAGAAAAACAGTTTTTCTCTTTTTATTTTGTGGTCAGTGAACCACGTGTCGACTTTGCCAAACAGAATATTTGAGTGTTTTCCTACAAATTTATGAATTTAATCTTTTTTTTTTTCTCTGAGTATTACTCGCCCTCGCTCGGCTTTGTTTTATTTGTTTTATTTGTTTTTTTCTTCTCTCTACAACGGCGTCGTAGATCACGGCCGCTTGCATTAAAGGTCAGCTTGTCGTAACTTTGTCGCTGAAAC
Source organism: Myripristis murdjan (assembly GCF_902150065.1). Classification (NCBI taxonomy): domain Eukaryota; kingdom Metazoa; phylum Chordata; class Actinopteri; order Holocentriformes; family Holocentridae; genus Myripristis; species Myripristis murdjan. Next base: position 3,981,080 of record NC_043991.1, on the reverse strand, counting down.
GCTGCTGTCGATTGCGGCGCCTCTCCACAAGTGTAGGCGTGTGGGAGGCGATGAGAGGCTGCAAGATGTATGAGCGCTTTGCGTTTCCTCCGTCCTCTGCGGTGGATTTCCACTGAGAGCGAAGACAACATGATGCCAGTTTTTGTTTCTTTTCCACCCAGCTGGAACCGAGGAGGTTTGCAAAAAAATGTTGCGATGCTGCCAAGTTCTCCAGCCTGCAGGAAACGGCCAGACGCAGCACCAGACGATGGAAACATAAATGCACAACATGTGGATGTTTGTCACTGCTGGAGCAAACATACAGTAAGCAGCCAGTCACTTAACTCCACTTCCTCCATGGCTGCGCACTTGTTCAACTGAAGGGGCGGGGCTTAGGATTGGAAGGGGGGCGGGACTTAGGACTGATTGATTATGTGTGCACAGAAATCCGGCCACAATCTGAAATCTGCCATTGCAAAGTCATTGTTCACCACACCCCGACCGACTCACGCTAACTTCTGTGTAAAAGGTCAATAAAGGAAAATAAAGAGTTTAATGGAGGAACAAACAATGACAAGTACATTTCCTCAAACTGAAGGCCAGTCGGTGTCAAGACTTCAGAGGCAAAGAGATCTGATGAAGCCCTGAGGAACAGGATTTCTGAGTAAAGCACACACTTGTACTTTTCTCAACAGGTACCAGCTGCTACAAGTTGCTAAGAATTTGGAAAAATCAAGAACAAAAAGAGAGCTCGACTCTAAGTTGACCTTAAATATCATGCGGAGCTTGAATGAAAGTGTCACATGTGGACGAGTCAATCAGACGTGACCTGAGACCCGATTTCGACGACAAGTTTTTCAACGAGGGTCTTTGAACAAGGGCTGGAAAGAACTGGAGAAACAAATCAAAAACAAAGAGGCGAGCTACAAGATCCTGTTTTTTAAATTTTCTTTTCCGTTTGTTTTGTCTTCATCTTTTGTTCCAACGTCTCCTCTGTTTCTCCTTGGTACTTCCCTGAGATCACCTGTCAATCAAACGGTGTGGGCGGGACTGTGACTTCCTTCCCTCTTGAATTTTCTGTTGTACTTTCCTCAACCAGAACCAGCTGCTACAGGTTACTAAAAATTTTGAAAAAAAAAAAAAAACGAAGAACAAAAGGAGAACTTGACTCTAAGTTGATGGAATACGATGATGTTTGCGCCTGTCACCTGCCGCCCACACCTGTCAATCAAACGGTGTGGGGGCGGGACTGTGACTTCCTTCCCTCTTGAGTTTTCTGTCGATGGAGTCTGAGTGTCTGCAGGTTTCCACGGTGGCTATCGCTGCTCCTGTTAGCCCACCCTGAGAAGCATGAACTCATCACTTGCAGCTCAAAGTTTTTCCAAGGACGGACCGGACGCTTCCAGACACTCGATGTCTGCACATTGAGTGAATGCACAAGCTTCTCGCGGTCAGATTCTCGTGGACATTCCTGCAAAATTCTTACTTCTTGACTTGCATTTCGATTCAAACTGAAGGCCGCAGGTCCATTACTGCGCGACGGAGAATTCTGTTTTTCATTGCCTGGCTAATTGCAAACTGGGTACTAATGGGCGCTAATGGGCCAAATGAATCACCACTGGCATCCATGAAGCCCAATAAAACATGTAGCCACCACTTTTTTTTTTTTTTTTTTTAAATCTTGAACCTCTATCTAAATCTAAGCTTGCTTTACTAGTTTGCTGACTTTTGTGGCGCTGCAGGGGAAAAAGGCCGCTGATCTCGGTGGGTTGTCGGTTTTGATCCGCCTAAACAAAAACACGGTGCAATTAACGTCTTAACCGCCGTCGATATCACACAACATGAGGCCACTTATCATCCCACGCCCGGTCACACCGAATCACATCAGCTGCAAACGCTGCACGGAGGAATGCCCGACATGACACGCAACACCGCAGCACATTACAAAGTACAGATAGACGGATTTGTTTTAGTCCTGCCCGAGGATTTAATCGCCTCTTTTACCAGTGAGATGTTGTATGTACCTGTTCGTCAATCCGCAGATTAATTTATAATTCTAATAACTGATTAATCGATTAATATGCTTCACTAAGATCATTAACAGGAGTTACTTTTCTCTGTTTTTTTCTCTGCTTGTTAGATTAAGGAGGCCGTTTGAAGACAACACTTTGGTCTTTGCAAACTTCTCATGAGCATTTGCCATCATTTTTTGACACTTTATGGTCTTGATTGATTGAACATGCAATCAACAATGAAAATAATCATCAGTCACATAATTTTAAGTGATTCCGGCGAGAAAGAGATGCCAAAAAAAATCATCAGAGTATAAGAAGAACATGATCACGTCTCTTTCCTTGCAGAGGGGGTGAGCTGTGTTCCCGCTGCCGTGCTCTGATATCGCACGGCGGTGTCACATTCAGCACTGACACTTCACACAGCACACTCAGCAAACCTACGGCCCGCTGACTCGCATCTTCCCTCGCTCGCTTCCACTCCTCCTCCTCCTCCTCCTCCCTCCATCCCTCCGTCTTACCTCGGAGCGTACAGTCTGTACCTCCAGCCCAGCTGCCACATCCGTGAATTGTACTGTCTGAATGCACACAGGCTTCTGGACATCAGCTCGCATCCCGTGGGATTCTCTGCGCTATACACCTCATGCATGTCCCTAACGATAAAACCAGTCAGTCCATCAATCAGATTTTGTTTATAAAGCATATTTATACAATGCAATGTGCTCTGCAGGTGAACACTGACGAGAGGGAAGAAACGAGCTTGTCATTTCTGATGCAGATGCCCCACTGAGGCTGATGATGGCGCTACAGGGAAGGGAAGGCCACGGGGTCACCAAGGTCTAGCCAACATGAAACAAATTTCACAGCAAATCCACCACATAGATTTGAAGATATGCCTCTGTGGGCCGGACCGCACGGTGTCCTGCAGGCCCAAAGACGGCAGGATATACAAACCGTCGCCGCTCAAAATCATTAATTATTATTATTATTTATGTTTATTTAACAGGGACAACACAAAAAACAATGTATCAAGTTATAAAAACATGAAACCGCTGCATTGTATAAGGGGTTTATAGCCGAAGCTAGTTTGCGACCCCAGTCCCTGGTTGGGCCTTTCTATACAAGTATCTACAGTACCTAGTTATAAAATAATAATAGTTACACCAAAGCATGCATGAAGCTCTAATCTGTGCATGTCGTTTTCTAATTTATTTCTATGTCATTCATTTTCGAGCGGTGCACCCCCGGTGAAGCCCTCGTTCATGCGATGGGGAAGGACTTGGTCGATCTGCAACACTCTAATACAGCCCAAAGGAGCATTTCCTGAGTGAGCTGACATTTTTTAATGAGCCTTAGCCTGTAAGCTCACGAGCTACCCACTAGGATAGTTGGCTATGGCTAGGAAAAGGTTATGGTTAAGGTTAGGGAAAGGTTTGTAAAATTCAGAGTTTGGGTTGCGAAATATAAGCTATACCATGTTGTCATTTTTTTTACAGGACCACTAGAGGGCGCTTAACTTTAAAACACATAATAAGCTGCTGTGCAAACGCTGCATGAGGTCGTTTTTAGTCTCTAGATGTGTTAACACTTACCACCACACAGGTGAAAATCCAATAAATGTGTATTGTAGCTGAACAATGCAGATAAAGTGATGCAACCAATCACAGCTGTATGACTGTGGTTGGATGCTGACTGCTGAACTCTTCATGTCGCCTGGCTGCTCCGACTTTTGATGTTACACCCCATTTTTTATAGCATCGAATAACTAATTAAAACCAACCTGGCTAGACAAAATGAATACTACATACATCAAAGTGATATGTACTAGCTATGATGACAGAGATCATCTTTTGGAAAGATATATTTGATGTGCACTTTTCTTTTTTTTTTAAAAAAAAAAGTTTTGTAGGCCTACTAAGATGGAGGGGGCGGGGTTTATGGCCTATACTGCAGCCAGCCACCAGGGGGCGACGGAGATGTTTTCTCAGAGGCATTAGTTCCTAAAGGACTACAAATCTTCTAGTAATTACATTTTCAAAAGCAGTGATGCATTTAATTCATATATAACCAATCTTGAACCGATCTATTCATCTGACCTCTGGGTATTCAGTCTTGTAGTTAAAAATAAATACATAGATTTAAAAAAAAAAAGAATAAAAATGAAATGTCCCATCGGTTGGCTCAGAGTTTCTCATGGTCAGGAGCTCATCTCAGACATTTTCAAAGCTTTCATGTCTGTAACCATGATAAGTGCTCCTTGTAAATAAATCATCGATGCATCTTCTGAAGGGGGTTTTGTCTCATGACTAGAAGTTCCTGTGTGAACTGGTTTGGACCCTGATGGCTTTAAAAAAACTGATAGAAATGTAGACATTGCAAGCGATAGGCCCAAGGCCGACCGAGGAGACCGGCCTCTTCCTTTACCTCCAGCTCTTTCAGTCTGTCTCCACCACCTCTCTCTCTTTTATTTTATTTATTTTTTTTATTCTTAAATACCTTCACACATTTTTTTTTCCCCCTTCCCGCTCCGCTCTCCAATCAGGCCTTGGCTTCGTTCCTCTGTTTTGCTTCCAAGCCCCTAATGCCAGAACGTTCAAGGTCCAGTAAACATATTCATGTAATAGTTTATAATGGTTTATGTCCTTTTCCTTTCCCGCTAGAGAGTAACTGCAAAAAAAAAAAGAAAAAAGTGTCTGGCTTCATGTCCTTAGTCTTGCACCTTTGCTTCATGAATCCCGTTCAGTTTTTAATCGTCCATCTGTAAAATCCGTCTCTGCATCTTCCTCCCTCTTATCTCCCACCTTGTCCTCTCCTCCTCCTCCTCCTCCTCCTCCTCTGTGCTCTCCCACCCGGCCGTGGATTGTTTTCCATCGCTCTGGTGCCAGCCAGTACAAGGTCCAGTAAACATATTTCCACAAAGCTTTGGTAATTCTCCTCTGCTGATGCGGTTCGCTGACGGCGGCGTGCTAACCTGAGCAAACACGCCGCCGCGCTCCAACATGCATGTGTGTGTGTGCATGGATGTTTAGCTTGAGCTCTGAACCGTTTTCAGTTTTCATTTGTTTGTTTCTCAAACCTTACTCATTTTACTGCTCCTTTTATTTTGGTATTTCAAGTTTCATCTATGTCTTATTGGCCTCAGTCCTGCCTCTGGTGTTTCCTCACTGCAAATTGATGAGATTTGTGATAGCGTTTCCATTTTTTTTTTTTTTTTAGTTTTTACTTTTACTTTTTCTTTTCTGTTATTTCATTATATTTTGTTTTTTAAATTTATTTTATTTTATTTGCAGGGACCTTTTACTTCTAATTTTCCTTTCCTTTTATTTTATTTTATTTTATTTTATTTTATTTTATTTTATTTTGGAGATTACATGTAGATTTAAATTTCCCTTTTTTATTTTTATTTTATTTTACTTCATTTTATTTTTGTTATTTTTGATGGGTATTTTACTTTTAATTTTTTGTTTATCTTTTTATTTTATTTTATTTTCCTCTAATTTATTGTATTATTTAATTCAATTTATTATTTATTTATTTTTGTTATTTATTTTTATTTATTTTATTTTTTATATTATTTATTTTAATTTCTTTCTCTGATTTGTTTTATTTATTTATTTATTTTATTGTTTTATTGTTTTACTGTGTGAGGCATTTTGTCTTACATGTATTTGTATGAAACATGCTTTGCAGATAAACTCTGATTGATTGATTTAAGCTCTTGGGATCTGAGTCATTAGTTTGAGATTAGAACACACAACTCTCCGTGTGTGTGTGTGTGTGTGTGTGTGTATGTGTGTGTGTGTGTGTGGATAGGGCACTGCATCATTAAGAAACAAACAAAGATGCAAAGAAACAAAGGAGGCTTTGACAGAAAAGTCTGACAGCCTCTCATCTCCACACTGAGACGGGCGGCGAGGCGAGTCTGTGTCTTATTACTACGGGCTCATGAGCGATGTGTCACAGATTTTCTGGCGCTCCCTCTGTCAGCCAGTCCTCATTTTTTTCAACCCGTGAAATGACAAGAAAAATAGTCATCACTGTGAAAAATCGACCGCATCTAGCAGCTGGAAGAAGTGGGGAGATTAAAACACATGACAAAAAAGTTAAAGCAGAAGAACAACAAAGGCATTCCCGTTTCTCCGCTGTGACAGATTTAATCCAATTCCAAAGAAATAAACTATTGAAGCAAATAAGTTCAATCCCTCCTAATTGAGGCCCTCTGCAGAAACGCCTACAAATTAATCCCGCTAAATATCTCAGTAATGCCACGCAGGCCAAAAGTAATCCGATTTGTCTAAATGAAACGCAGGTGACGGCGCACAGAAAGGGTCACAATCAAAATTTGAAGAGCCCAAGTGTCTCCTGAGCAGCGGTGAACGTGGTGTCTGGGCTCCTCCGGGCGTCACATGTCATCTCTTTGATTTTCTTTGCTCTAAAGGAAAAACGTGGAGGGCGCAGCTGAGCCCGGCCGTGTGATCATCCCCTCTGGTCGGAAGCCGCAGGTCCGCTGGACTCGGCGCAGGCCTGATACCACCACAAACCACTTTCCTCAGCGGCTAGAGGTCTTTCTGAAGCTAAATGTGAAAAGCCACATTTCCATCCAGTGTAAACAGGCCCAGGCCGGGGTCTGAGCCCCCGCCCCGCGGTCTGAGCCCCCACCCCGCGGTCTGCCAGGCACCACATGGACCTGCAGCGTCCACACTCTGAAAAAAAACACCAGTGTTGGATAAGCAGTGAAAACTGAAAGCGCTGCAGCCTTGGTCTTTGTCTGATTTAGGGCAGTAAGTGCTGAAGTTAAGTATTTTTCTTCAATTCAAACAAACTCTGGCTTGTTTTTATTAGTAGTATTTTTTTTTTTTTTTTTTCATGACAGAAGACATTCCTTTTGATCCTCAGTGAGTCAAAGAGGCTCCACATGGACTTCTCTAAAAGCTTTTGGCTCCTCAGTGTTTATATTTTTAAATCACTTAAATGTTGGAGGCCCGGTCCAAGATCTGCAACTGGTTTCTTCGAATTTAAAAAAAAAAAAACACAAACCAAAAGCTGCAGACATGAGGATGTCATTTGTCCAGGGAGGAGACTGAGTCCTGCGCTGCTAATCACAAAAACATGGAGGCTGCGATGCCGAGTGAAGCCTGCAGCAATTTGTACATGGCAGGGGGACAGCATTTTTTCCTTTTGTCAAACGTTTTTCACACAACTTTATAAGCAAAGCTCTGCTGTTTCGACTCCTCCGTCACATTAAGAATAATTTGCGAGCTTTAATAAAACAGATAATGACTGCAAATATAATCCGTATCTTAATCTCAGTATTCTGCAAGGGGAATATTGCAGAGCTTTAGCACGGTGCCAAGCCAAACAGAAAGTAAACAGCTCAGTTGGAAAGTTAGAAATTGCATGGAATTTGAACTGAACTTTATTTATTTTAAAGGAAAATTCTGCATTTTTTTTTTTTTACAACCAAGCATGGATGGATATTAAATAATAGATGAAGTGTTATTATCTGTGAGTGGAAATTTGCTTTGCACAGATTGAAAACGTGTTAACACACAAACGTGTTAACACACTGCCATAATTATGACCACGCAATTCTGAGGAAATGCAATCTCAGAGATTACAGAAGTGATGGAGGGGAAGCTCGCCGCCTAAGCGCACGCCTTGTCAAGCCAGGAGGATCTTGGGAAATAGGCGTTTTCAAGTTTCATATGATATCAAAATTCCTGCTGCATTCTCTTCTTAGTAAATGGTTGTGGTGCCTTTTTTGCATGCTTTACATGCCTTTTGTGATCTGTATACTGTATAATGGTTTCATCTGCCTGAGACCAAGTTATCTGGGTTGAGACTTCCTTTCACAATAAAAGCTTTGATTAAACCGCCCGAGGACACGGACACCCGGCCTGATGGACACCGATTCATCCAGATCTGGCAAAGACCTGTTCGCTCTAAAGCCTGATCCATCAAATGCCAGAAAATATAAATTCTTTGAAGCCAGAGTGTTTATTGAAGCTTCTGACAAATAAAATAAAATTAAATAACACTTTTCATTTATGAGTTCTGTTTGGTAACCCCTTAATCTCTGAGTTTCCTTTTAATTTTTCCTAATTTCAAATATGTCTTTTTTTTTTCCATACTGTGCGAGTGAGATGAAGCTCCATTCCTCCATCACATCAGTTTAACTTTTTCCAAACTGGTGAAAATGTATCATATACTCATGTAACTCATGCATCATATACGATTCACGTGGCGTTACAGGAATAAATTCGGTGAACCTGCAGGCCAGTTATGCACAGACTCTCGTGCATGAGGGATTTTTTTTTTAATGGAAACAGTTCATGCGAAGTTTAACCGAATCTGGGACTGGATGAACGTACAAACAGAGACTGAAGAGCTTAAGGTGTTTCAAACAAACATTTGCGCGTCTTTTTTGCTGCCGCTTGTCAAAGCTTCAGCTCCGTTCAGCGGACGGCTCGACAAATTTTGAACGTTTAATCTCCATGACGTGCGGGATTAAAACTCACTGAACATTTAAGACTGCTCAATGAGTCCAATATGTATCGCCTAGTTTTGGGGTGAAATGTCCCTTTATGGCCTTTTCTTTTCTTTTTTTTCTTTTTTTTATAAAGGGAAACTGAAGCCCAAACCCAAATTTCCGTGCAGCCTGACCTCTGCTGGTGAAAAGCAGGGGGACGGGTCTACGGCGGCAGGTGATGTCACGACCTGTTGTCGGTTTAATGTCCATCCATGCACCAATCAGAGCCAGGCTGTAAAATAACACATATCTATCTCTTTCTTCAAGCAGCCAGGCGTGCACACACTCACGCTGCAGTCGGACGCGGTGCCAGCGTCTGCAGGACGACTCGATCTGTGCGACCACAGGAATGCAGGAGCGTCTGCAGACGAGCACATCCTCGGCTCTCTCTCTCTCTCTCTCTCTCTCTCTCTCTCTCTCTCTCTCTCTCTCTCTCTCTCTCTCCCTCTTTGTTTCTTTCTCTGCGAGAGGCAGATAAACACTGTCCAGGACCTCTGCGGGGCTTTTAAACTTTAAATTACTCTTTGTTTGCACTGTGTGTGTGTGTGTGTGTGTGTGTGTGTGTGTGTGTGTGTGTGTGTGAGAGAGAGAGAGAGAGAGAGACCTGTGACTCACAATTACCAGTCACCCTCTCACTCTTTCAGTATAAACCAGAATAGACTGCATGGATATTGCAGAATGTAGCCATGGATATTGACACCAGCCTGCACACAAATGCACACACACACACACACACACACACACAGGCATCTTCCCCAGCTTCAGGACTTTAAAAGAGATAAAGGGGAAAAAAAATCGGTTCTTTTATTTAAGTTATATAATGTATAATAAACAATTTTATAATTTAATACCTAATATTATTTCTAATCTGTGTCTTGGACTTTAATATCATTCCATCAAGGGACTATAGTTGAAAATCAGCCTTAATCTGGCATATTTACGCTGATTTTAAGTGTTTGTTAACATGCACTGTCTCTGTTTTGTTAAATAAATACATCTTTAAAAAGACATATGACAATTTTTAATCCATTTTTTCAGAGACTGAGCGCTCGTCTCCTGTTCTGTTGTTATCCTGGAGAATATTTTTAAACCACTTGGTGTATCAGATTTAAAACCAAAAAGGAGGGATGGGAACAAAATTAAAGGAATGTTATCTATGTGCTGCTAGAACACAGCAATAACTCAGTGAACTGAACACACACACACACGCACGCACACACACACACACACACACACACACGAGTGTCACTCAACTTCAGCTTGTAAATTCCAGTTTGTCTTCCTGCCTCACCTCCTCACCTCCCGCTGCGTGGCTCTCCCTCCCTCCACTCCCCAAAGCAGGACGTTTTTTTTCCCTTCTTATCCACCATGTTCATCTTCCTCCTTTTTGTTTCCTCCTCCTCATCCCTCTCTTCCTCATCCCCCTCTTCCTCTCCCCTGTCCATGTCCATGTTCAGTGTTGAGTGTTGTTTCAGAAAATTTACACTTGATCCCAGAAAAATTCCTGAAACAAGTCAAACTGCGTAGGAAACAAGTGGGAGAATGTAACCCTGTTTACCTTGTTTCAAAAATATGAGACACGGACTATTTTGAAAGAATAATAATAATAAAAAAGAAAGAATAATAATAATAATAATAATAAAAACAATAAATATACATCTAAATGACTTGTGAAGATGGGGATTTCTGCAGTTTGGTTTATTTGTGTTTATTTTTGATAAAGGACGTCCGGTGCTTTAGATGCTCAGCTAACAGATACAACAAGTTTATTTATGAAGTGATGATGATTTGAAAGTGAGTCATGTTATCTCATGACAAAGAGCTGCAACAAGAAAAAATAAACAAGTTTAAAAAAAACCCAGGGGAAGTCTCAAAATGTCAAAGGGACAGGGAAGTCCCAGATCAGCGCGCCGTCCGACCCGAACAGCCGCAGAGGTCGTGCGTCCCGACCCGCGGGTTCGACCCCGGGGAGCCGGCTAGCGCTTGCTAATGAACGGCCGGCTGCCATGTTAACCACTAAAAAAAACATGGTTAAGGTCAGGAAAAGGTTTAAGATTATGAAACATGACATAATGTTAGCTGGCTGCTATTAGTGGGCGTTTGCTAACATTAGCTGGCTAACATGAAAGAGAAAGAGACAAACGCTGCACATAGGCGGTTCTAGGGGGTGGCAGGGGGTGGCAGCTGCCCCCCTAGAAAAATGCCTTGCCACCCTAGTTGCCACCCCAATTTCAGACAATTTATTTATTTATTTTTCAATTGTGGCTGTTCGGAAACTCGCTGTTACGAGACTCAAATGTCCGAGTGCAAGTAAATGCAGCAAAAGATGACACTCCTACTATTTAAGGGGTTGATAAATGAATAAATAAATAAATAAATAAATCAAAATATATATTTCTAATGCCACCTTTTGGTTTTCTATTCAATGCTTTACTCATGTACCACAATAATGGAATGTTTTTGAGTTAAAATATCCTCATTTGGGGGTTTTCCAAGCAAATACTAATATATGTGATTGTTTGGTATTAAATCAGCATATATATTTCTGCCACCCCTTAAAGTCTCCATGCCACCCTCTTGCCACCCCATGAATATTTGTCTAGATCCGCCCCTGACGCTGCACCAACCTCAAGCCACTGAAACCTTTTGTTTAATGTTAGGAAAAGGTTTGTTATGATGGTTAAAGTTAGGAAAATGTAAATTAGTATTACATACGATACAGGAGTGTCTCTAATGCGACCTAAGAGACTGATTCCTGAGCGAGCTAATGGCTAAAGTGAGGAACAGGTCAGGGTTAAAGCTACAAAACATTAGCTAGCCTGAGTGAGCATTCGCTAACGATAATTACCCACTAAAAAAATACTTGGTTAAGGTTAGGAAAGGTGTTTTGGTTCGGTTAGGCAAATGTTTGTCGTAATGGTTAAGGTTATGAAGGCTTATTAGGCTAATGTTTGTCGCTAGTCACTGAAAATACTTGGTTAAAGTTAGGAAAAGGTCAAGGTTGAGGTTATGAAACGTGAGCTAGCTGGGGAGCTAACATTCACTAACAATAATTACCAATCAAAAAATACCTGGTTAAGGTTAGGAAAAGTTTTTTGGTTAGGTTAGGCAAATGTTTGTTGTAATGGTTATGGTTATGAAGAGGTCAGGGTTCAGCTTATTGACTAACGTTTGTCGCTAGCCACTGAAAACACTTGGTTAAGGTTAAAAAAAGCTTTGTGGTGATGGTTAAGGTTAGGAAAAGGTCAGAGTTGAGGTTATGAAACGTTGCGTAGCTAGAGAGCAAACGTTCACTAAAGATAATTACCCACTAAAAAATACGTGGTTAAGGTTAGGAAAGGTTTTTTGTTAAGTTTAGGCGAATTTAAGGGTATAAAACATACTTTGAGGTGATGTTAACCGGGTAAATTCACTGAAATTAGCCCACTAACGTAAAAAAAAAAAAGAAAAGAAATAAAATGCTGCTCTAGCTTGGATCTGAACCCGGTGTGGCAGAATTAAAGTCGCGTTGATTGATCCGTCCACCACCGCGGCGTCGTTACACACACGACCACTAGAGGGCGTCGCACCTGAAAACATAACTACAGGTCGTGATGAGCTGCTGCACAAATGAAAAAAAAAAAAAAACTTAAAAAAATCCATTCTGTGATTTTCAAGATGGGAACGAGCCCGGGTTAAAGACAAACACCTGCCCTTTAAATTCCTGGATCTCACACATTCCTTCCCAGCCAGAAACAATAAGGAGGTCAAAGGTCAAAGCCCTGAATCGCCGTGAGAGAGAGAGAGAGAGAGAGAGAGAGAGAGAGAGAGAGATGCTGGGGAAATTAAATAAAGGCATACAAAGAGAGAGAGGGGGGCTTCTTTTATAAAGATATGAGCAGGAGTTAAGAGTGAAACGAGGTGTGTGTGTGTGTGTGTGTGTGTGTGTGTGTGTGTGTGTGTGTGTGTGTGTGTGTGTGCGATGAGTAATCCGACCCAGAGGAGCTTTTTTGTGTGCGCCGGCCGCTGGTGTGGTAGTGCGATCCCACACGGTGACTCACTCACACTCTGGCATGCCGCTGCACATTCAGCCAGCATTCACACACTCTTTAACAAGAGAGAGAGAGAGAGAGAGGGAGAGAGAGAGAGAGAGAGAGAGAGAGAGAGAGAGAGGGAGAGAGAGAGGGAGAGAGAGAGAGAGAGAGAGAGAGAGGGAGGGGCTTAAACATGGACGGGACAGAGTTGGAATTTACTCGGGATAGTTAGACTAAAGCAGAAAATGGCTAATGTACACACACAGAAACGCACACACACACACACACACACACACACACACACACACACACTCAGACACACAGTTGCAGTGTATTGTGACATGACAGATTATTACAGGATGTCCTGATCTTGAGGACGTTGGAGGTTGTCTTGCGAATTAAAGATTAACAAAGACTAATGTTTAGCCTCCTGCCCACACGACGCTGGTGTGTGTGTGTGTGTGTGTGTGTGTGTGTGTGTGTGTGTGTGTGTGTGTGTGAGTGTGTGTGTTTTACTGTATGAGCACCTGTCCACAAGATTTAGGTGATTGCCATGAGTTAGTTAGAGGAATGGCTGTAATATGTGCAATTAGAATGTGTTTAAGTGTGTGTTAACGTGTGTGTGTGTGTGTGTGTGTGTGTGTGTGCACTAAGCTAACAAGATAGGGAGGTCAAGCCAGGATGTGTGTGTGCGTGTGTGTGTATGTGTGTGTGTGTTACTGGGGGTGGACAACAATGGCTCTGGTGTTTACCCGAGTCGCCACGGCAACCACCGCACACCCTGTCCGTCTGACCTTTCCTGGCGATAACAACACTGCTGACTGATGTGTGTGTGTGTGTGTGTGTGTGTGTGTGTGTGTGTGTGTGTGTGTGTGTGTGTCCATTCTGAGCCTGGCCATATGTGTGTGTGTGCACGAGCGTGACTGTAGCCATGTGTGCATGCATGTGTGTGTGAACCTGTGTGTGTTTATGTACACTGAGCTTCCTGCACTTGTATTAGCAGCTCTCTCTCTCTCTGTGTGTGTGTGTGTGTGTGTGTGTGTCCAGCAGGTGTCAATGGGAGATAAAGCTGTGTGTTTGTTTCTCTGCCGTCTTGTGTTCAGTTTTTGTTTCTGCTGTTTTTAATGTTTAATCCTGAAGGTTCTGCTGTCCTAATCTCACCATTTTTAAATCTCTCCTGTCTTAATCTCATTTTTTTTTTACATCTCTACTCTCTTATTCTCTTTCTCTACCTGTCACTATGACTTCTATTTCTATTTCTACTGTCTCATTCTATTTATGTCTGTATCTCCTGTTTTTGTTCATTTCTTATTCTCTGTAAAATCTTTGTCTTTCTTAATCTGTTTATCGATGTTTCTCCTTAATCTTAGTCTTAATCTGGCTGTCTGTGTGTCTTAACACATTTCTCTTTCCGTCTCTGCTGTGTTAATCTGTCTTTGCTGCCATTAGCTGGGCGATAAATCCATATTATATCGATATCGTTAAACCTGTTCTGTTGTCTGCTTTGAGCCGCTGGCGTTTATCAAAAAATCTCTTTATGCAAATATTCAATTCAATTCAATTTTATTTGTATTTGTGTTTGTCAAATCAAAACAAATGTAATCTCAAGGCCTTTTCCAGAAACCCAACAGATGTCGGCCAAATCCATGGACCAAAACATGTGGCAATCATCCCTGCAACATCATGACAATATCGATATTAAAATATTTGGTCAAAAATACTGCGATATTTGATTTTGTGTAGTTTTTTGGACGTCTGTCTTCACCAGTCCTCCTCCGTCTTACTCTGATTCAGTTTCTGTCTCTGAGCTTCCAGGACAGCTGGTTTCCACCGCCTTACTTTCACTTTCATTTTGTCTTTTCCTGTTTTATTTTTCTCTCTTTCTCAGGTGTTTTGCAGCATGAAGCCTCGGTCACATGGCAGCACTGAGGAAACCTCGCAGGCGGTTCAGACCTGTTTGTTTTTTTGTTTGTTTGTTTTCAGCGAACGCTCCCTTTATTACCAGAGAAGTACGGTTCACAGTTACGTCACTGAAGTGTTCAGCGGTGACGTTCTTACCTGATTAAAAACAGGGAGGGAGACTGAAAAAGGTTAATCATCAACCTTTACTGATGAGACCTGAGCCTCCATCCCTGCAGCGTCTCCTTCACACGGCTCAAAGGAATTATGGGTAAGACAAACACACAAACACAAACCACACAGAAGGAACTAACACGAGACGAAAAAAAATAAAGAAAAATAAAAAAAATAAAGGAGGTGAAAAATTCATTTAAAGCAACTGCAGCGGGATCTGTGGAGATTTCAAATCAAGTGTCTAAAATGTTCAAAAGGAATGAAATCATCATTTTTAAGAATAAAACAATCCATGAGTGAGGTGAGGGCCACTTTTCACTTTAGGATTTTTAAAGTAATTTGTGGATTTTAAAGTAATCCACATAAATAATAATAGCATTGCAAATTATTCGGCCTAAAAAAAAAGTAATAATAATAAAAAACAACTTTCTACAGAGCATTGGCAAAAGCCCATCAAACCTCCTTTAGGTGTTGAATTGTTGATTGAAATGTGAATTAAAAAAGAAAGGTCTTGAATCCTCTGTTTGATTTTTCAAGCCAAACTGTGACACAAACCAAACTGTGTCTTCAAAAACAAAACAAACAAACAAACAAACAAACAAAAAAAATGAACCATGAAAAATGTAAAGGTTATCCGCCTACAAGGCAGGAAGAGCATGAGACGAAAACTGGAGGCCAGACGGGAACATGCAGCGAGACAGACAGACAGGTTTACAAGGAAAAAAAAAAAAAAAAACCCCGGACGTTTACAACACTCATGACTTTCCCATACCGAAATAATCCTCAATACTTTCTGAAATAATCCCATGGAGTGAACTTCCCAGGCTTCTTTAGCCACATTTACGTTTGTTTAAGACCTTAAGCTGCTCGTATCCGACCGAGGCTTTAAGCAGGAAGTGAGTTAAAAGTCTCCTCTGCCAATTTCTGCCAAAGACTCTCCCACACAATCCTGTCTCATCCTAATCCCTCCTAATCTGGCCTCACCTCAGAGCAAACTGCACAGAACAATGTGGTTCGATCCTGTACGTGCTAAAAGACCGGCCTCCAGCGATGAAAAAACAACACCAGAGCTCGTTTACACAGCAGCTTATTACAGCCTACAGTTACGTTTTAAAGCTGAGCGCCCTCTAGTGGTCCTGTACATAAGGACACTGCAATGTGGGATTAATGGAGCGACATAATCCACATACAGAGGCCGGTGAGATCTGGACGATCTGAAAAAAGTCCATTAATAGTAGCTAACGTTAGCTAGTTAATATCTGCAAAACTTCACTATTAGTAGCTACCGTTAGCGAGCTAATATTAGCTAACGTGACTTTCGAATCCAAGCTAGAGCCGTGTTTGTATTTAGATGGCTAACGTTAACTAGCTACTATCAGCAAATATTTGTTAATAGTAAGTAACGTTAGCTTGCTATTATTTGTGAACTTTGACTAATAACAGCTAGTATTAGTTATCAATGAATGTTTTCTAATATTAGCTAATGAGTGTCCACTAATAGCTACTGTTAACGAGCATTTGTTAATAAGATGTAATGTTAGCCAGCTAATATTAGCAGCCGTTCGTTAATCTTACCTAGCTAACACTAGGTAACGTTTCAAACCCTTAAGCTTGACCTTTTCCTGACCTTAACCACAAAGACAGACCTTTCCTTAAACTTGCCCGTTTTATGTAATTCAAACAACTGATAATATCTTTGTTTGTTGTTTTTGGTGAGAAAGGACTGTAAATACTTTTTTTGTGAATTGAAAACTATTTTTTTTTGTGTGAAAACAGACTGAAAATTACTTTGAGAAGAAAACAAAGACTGAATTTTGGTTGATACATTTTGTGAAAAAAAAATCAAAAAAGAAAGGACTGAAAAGAATTGTGTTATAATTTTGTGAGAAAAAATAACTTTTTTGTGGGTTTGTATTGTGTAAATATATATATTTCTCTTATTTGAAAAAAAACTTGTTGGGTTTCATTAATTGCATACTTGCCATTGTTTTCTTTTCTTTTTTTTTTTGTTTTTTTTTTTGGGTTGTTAAGTTTAATACTTGAACATCCTTTGTGTTGGACTTTGAGTGAAGGTTTTTGTCATTTATTTCTCTGACTTTGACTACGACAAAAACAAACGACAAAAAACAAACAAAATACAAACATCTTGTCAGGCTTGCAACCTGACTGGCACCTGAGAAATAAACAAATTACAAAGAAATAAATTATTAAAATCTTCCTCCAAACTAAGAAAAACCGGCACAATAATAAGAGGGTTTAAACAAAATATCTACGTGGTAGTATTTTTTTTTTTTTTTACGTGGTCGTTTTCTTTTAGTTTAACAAGCCTTCCTTCGTTAAAATCATAGAAATTTTTTACATTTTTTGATAGAAGTACACCTAGCTGAAATGGCAGGAAGGACCCATGGGTTATTTTTTATTTTTATTTATTTATTTTTTTTATTTATTTCGGTCAATTGAAGCAACAGAAAAAGAAAGAAAATATCAGCAACAATGCACAAGTAATCAAAAGAAAGCCTGACCGAAAAGGTGTAGGCTGAAGCAGAGCTTATAACGCCTACCCTTATCACAAGTAAACCATTTACTCACAATATGAGATAATCCAAACATAACTACTACCTAAGTGGTCAACCAATGATGCAGCTTTCAGTCAACAGATACAAACCTAACCAAGCTACTAATTAGTAAAATTTATGTCAACCAGAACATCACACGCCAAAAGACCAAAAAAAAAGGTAGCATGGCATGGATTCGTCAAAAAAAAACCCAAAACGAAACAATACAAAACAAAAAAAGCAGCATGGCATGGATTCATGTGATACAAGATGTACTTACTATTTTTTGACAGTGTACTGCATAATTAAAATATTCTTGAAAAGTTTTTTGAAAAGTTTTTTAGGCTCGGCTACCGCTAAAAACAGAACATCCCTGCAGCAAACTCCCAAAACGCAAATCACTTCTTTGTTTTGATTATTTTGACTGTAATATTTTGACACCTGGGCCGTGACGCAGCTCATCTTGAGGCACACAGGGACCCCGATCCAGAGTTTTCACACCTGAGGTCACCTGAGGTCACCTGACCCGGCTCACCTGTACAGGCCTCCTGATGCTGGTGGCCCTTTAACCCCAGGTGACCCGACAGGTGTGTGTGTGTGTCAGGGCGGGGCTCCATCTTTTTATCTCTGTGATAAATAAATGACAGGCCTCGGCAGCGTGTGTGTGTGTGTGTGTGTGTGTGTGTGTGTGTGTGTGTGCTGTGTGTTTTTTCCACCATCAGTGACAGAGCGGTGATCGAGCAGGACAGATAAACGGTGACCTTTCGCTGTGCTTGGCGCTGCAGACAGATGAGCGAAGACAGAAACACAATACACACACACACACACACACACACTGAACTAGGAGGAATTCCAGCTTTTACCGGAGCCTAAACACACAAGGAGTAATGGCTGCCATGTGTGCGTAGAGACCAGGGTCTGAGTTTGTGTGTGTGTGTGTGTGTGCGTGTGTGTGTGTGTGTGAGCCAGAGAGAGAGTGTGTGTGTGTGTGTGTGTATGTGAGAGGTTATTTTCAAATCAAATTTTGTTTACAGCAAAAAACCTGCTTTAGTTTTGTTCGTCAAAAAGATATTTTACATATTTACATAAAAACCCATTCAAAAGTAAAAATGTGTGTGTGTGTGTGTGTGTGTGTGTGTGTGTGTGTGTGTTTGATAGTGTGATAAACCTGCACCATGCGAGCTGGATCAGTTGCTATGAGTGTTAGTGCTGGGTGCACACACACACACGTACATGTGCAGAAGTGTGTGTGTGCAACTGTGTGTATGTGTGTGTGTGTGTGTGTGTGTGTGTGTGTGTGTGGGGCAGTGGTATCTTGGCCTTGGCTCTACTTCGCTGGAATTTCCTCCGGCTCAGCAGCCAGGACAAGATGGCTACCATATGCCAGCTATTCACGCACACACACACACACACACACACACACACACACACATACACACACACACACACACACACACACACACACAGACTGAATGAAGGCCACAATACGGCCAGAATACAAGTTTATGATAGTGACGCCAACCACACACATAAACGTAAACACACAGTCAAACATGTAAATGGGGCAAAAGCTGGACGAAACACACACACACACACACACACACACACACACACACACACACACACACACACAAAGAAAAAACGAAGCTCACACACAGTCTGCACAAACACCCATAAATCCACACACACATGTTCACATACACACACCCAGCGTTCCACCGCCTGTCAAGTGTTCACACACATGGATCTGTATGGGTAAGTGTGTGTGTGTGTGTGTGTGTGTGTGTGTGTGTGTGTGTGATTGTACATGTCCTGTATATGTTTGTTTAAGAGAAAGTGATAGAAACCGAGCTGACTGTTGCACATTGTTGAATTTTATTTTGAATTTGATCGTTTTGTTGATCGTTTTTGTTTTGTTGTTGTTGTTTTCAGTTTCAATGGGAACCGTTTCAATGGGAACAGTTTCAATGGGAACAGTTTCAATGGGAACAGTTTCAATGGGAACATTTGAAACACAAAAAACAGCTGCAACATCGACATGAGACACACCATCAGCCAATCGCACGTTCAGGTTTTGCACAGCTGCACAACAACAACAACAACAACAACAACGACAACAACAACAACAACAACAGCAACAACAACAACAACAACAGTGCCAACCTGCTCGAGACCGTGCAATTCATAAGTTTGTAAAAGTTTGTAGAAATTACAGCAAAAAAAACTGCCGATCAGTTAAAAGACCATAAACTGGTTTATCACTGTAGATGCATTAAGTGAACCTAAACCAATGAACCGTACAGAACATTAATTTTTCATTTCCTAACATGTAGAAAACACACAATTCTGCTGTGAAAATAAACATTTTGGGTCAAGTTAATGGGAAAATGTCATGATTACACTAACATTAAGGGAGTTATTCTGTTTAAATTAAGGATTTTGCTCATGTGCATGTGCAAATACCTAAACCTAATACCTAAACATGCCTAAACTGTAAATATCTACTGTAATATACAGTAAACAGATTGATATTACAGCTGTTATTTTTAGAGAACGTGACTGTAAACAGGTCTGCAGCACATCTGCTTTTGGTTTAGTTCTCAAACCATTTTTTTTTTTTTTTTACAGTGAAGTTCAGGACTGTACTCTACATGTCACATTGTTTTTTGATTTTTTTTACAGTGTAATGTACAGATGCAAAAATCTCATTTTAAACCTCCTGTTACCTTTGGAGTCAATTTGACCATAATCAATATTTAACGCCTGTAAATACATGATTAATGATATTTTTTGTTTCATATGTCATGATTTCATCTAAATGCGTCGTCACCAAGACACACGAAAAAACCAGACACATAAACTATTACTCGTTAAACAGGCTCAACATTAAAGATTAAAGATTAGAGAAGCTCTTTGTGTCGCCGGTGTGCCTGACAGTGGCTGTTTACGGTTACCGTGGCGACAGCAGCAGGGTCTGAGCGGTGTAATCTGGCTGTGTAAAGCTCAGCCTCGGTGGGCTGAGAAAATATCGTTTAATCTGATGTCCCTCTGAACTAAATTTACCGCTGTGTGTTGTTTACAGTGTGACCGTGTGGCTAAATATGGAAAGCAAATAATAATAAATATGCCAGGATGACAGATGGACTGATCTGCCCCCCCCTGTTCAGAGAGATAAGGGCTCCGGCCTGGTCAACATATCCTCCTGTTCTAAAAAAAAAAAAAAAAAAAAAAAATCTCCACTATAATTAGTCAGCATTTCTCGGTTCTTGGTTCTTTTCCAAAACTGTGGCAGGAAGTCAGACTCTACGCCGCCGCAGGTAAAACCAAACGCCACCTGTTGCCACAGTGCTGTTGACAAATCTGTTAAATGACGTTTCCACACGAAGCTCAACTCCAAACAGCATTTTTTTCCACACCACAGGGTTAATATCAAAATGCTTTGGTGTGGGAAACAACCACAGACCCGTGTCGATTCTAATCAAATCCATTTCTACGGTTGCCTCATCCTGCAGTCGATCCTCTGATTGAATCTATGCATTGATCTGCAAACTTTGAACAAGCACTTCATATATTTTCAGTACTTTGCAATAGAAAATAAATGCCTTTTAAGTGCTAATTAGGTGCCATTTTGCTAAAATCAGTCGATTCCTTGGTTTATTCCTGAATTCTTTCCAATAAACAGAGTTGATTGGCTGTTAATGAAAGTGTTTTTTTTTTTTTTTGTTTTTTTTTTTTTTTGGCTGAGAGCCCTGTTCCCCCTGTGTGTTCCTCTGCATGAAACAATGAAATGACCCTCCGGTGACTCGCTGATGGTTTCGCTCACCGTGTGGAAGCTCAGCTGTCTTTCACCAGACCCATCCAGAACACACTGGATTTTTTTTTTTTTTTTTTTTGTGAGGGGGTACACTGTAAAAAAAACAGAGCCCACCTCCACCTAAACCATGGTGAATGAAATGACCTGCCTCATTACGCTCAGTATATCATATTATCATATTTATAGTGTATGCAAAGATTTTTTTTCTTGTATTCTTTTTTTATTTTGTTATTTGTTGTGTTTATTTTTCTATGCATGTATATTTCCCTCTGGCTGCACAGATTCAGACACCTTTTTACAGAGTTATTCTGTTTAAATTAAGGATTTCGCTCATGTGCATGTGCAAATACCTAAACCTGATACCTAAACATACCTAAACTGTAAATATCTACTGTAATATACAGTAAACAGAATGATATTACAGCTGTTATTTTTTAGAGAAAGTTACTGTTAACAGGTCTGCAGCACATCTGCTTTTGGTTTAGTTCTCAAACCAGTTTTTTATTTATTTATTTATTTATTTTTTTACAGTGAAGTTCAGGATTGTACTGTACATGTCACACATTGTTTTTTTTTTTACAGTGTAATGTACAGATGCAAAAATCTCCTTTTAAACCTCCACAGGTTCAGACACCTTTTTACAGAATAACATAATAATAATTTGTCTATGCTGCAACTGCATTTCAATGAACTGGTATAATTTTGTTTTTTGTGCCAAAAAAAAAAAAAAAAAAAAAAAAAAAAAAAAAAAATATAAAAACAGGGGGCACGTGCGGCCTCGGTGTGAACGGGCACGACTCCACCGGCTGCCAGGCAGAGCTCGACAACAACAAGTGCTTAGAGCCAGACCACAAACAGGATCCGGAGCTCCAGTCGGCTGCGTGCGGCGAGGTGTTAGTGAGTGTGTTTTGTGCCGCTTAGCGAGGAATCTTTGAAGAGGCTCGGCCCCGCTGGCAGACGCCGCGACCGTAAACACCGCGACGCGCTGGTGCTAACCGCAGGCAGGATCTGTCGGCCTCCTGCGGTGCAGAGGTGCGGCGGCGCTTTACAAGAGGAGGATCTGAGGAAGAGCACGGTCCCACACGAAAAACACTGACGCTAACCACAGGGGGGGATTTGCAGCCCGACCGAGCCGAGCACACAGCAAAACCTCTGCTGGAGGAGAAAACACAGTTGGTTTGGATATAAAAATCACTGCTTTAAATGGAGGCAAATTGTACTAAGGAGTCTGACTTGTTACCAGCTTTTTATTTTATCCTCATTATCCTTTATTCATCTGTTTGGATTGCCCAGTCCAACTACAAACCTCTGCTGAGTGAACACTGGACAACTTTATTGATTTCCCCGCTCAAAAACACCTCGGGAGTCATTTTCAATTCCATCTAATCCAGAGTTCAGTTTTTTCAGTCAGCCAGATATGTGTTATATGTGTAGATAGGGAGATATTCCACCTATAAGAACATGAGGCCACCTGCAGGGGGCGACATAGAGTGCAAAAAACTGGGCCACACAGACCAGACGCTGGTGGAGAAGATCACGGTTGCCAAGTCCGCGTTTTTTCCGCCAAATTGGGCTACTTCTTAAGTGTTGCCGCGGGTAACAAATTTTGTCCGCGGTTTGGGCTTGGGCAGACATGAATAAAGATTCATATTTTGAATGACCCATGTTTATACCCAAATCCTGTCAAACTGACTCCGGGCCAGATCAGCATATAAACTATCCACATATGTCACCTGCTCCACAGACAAATAATAAGCCAGTGCTGTGTGAGGCCACTCAGCACATGACCAATCACATCATCAGCACCACTCGCGCCCAGTGCCTGTCAGCTGAAGTGAGGTATCCCATATTATATTTTAAGTTCTGATATACTGTAAATTAAATAGGTGAAAGAACTGTTTCGGGAAATTGCCTTTAATGTTTATGGTGTTATTTTATAGCTATTATAGTGCATTTTGCAATTATAGCAATGTTGTTGGACTTTAAACGCAACATATATGGATTTTTATGGGCATATTTTGAGTTCTGGTGTTGGGCGGGTTTTGGGCTGCTTTTGAGTTGCTGTTTGGCTGCTCAGACCTGGCAACCCTGGAGAAGATGCATATTTCCATGAGCTTAGATGAATAACATCTGGAAGCTTCTGGAACAACAACAAAAAAAAAAACCCTCAGTGCTCATGGAAATCTGCTGAAACTGACATCATTTGATCACCATGGGTTTCCCATCAGCTAATAAGTATAAATCTTGGGCCGCTGATATTCAAGTTTCTGGTAAATATCAAATTTAGTGGTCATTTTATAGCATTTAGCCCCATTGAGCACCTATTCTACTCTGTTGAGCGAGTGCTCAGCGCTGCCCCTGGTGGCCAAAAGGCCATACTGCACTCACTTCTCTGTCTCACAGCAGTCGGCCGCTGTGGTTCGGCTTCCTCTGTATCTGCAGGCTTTGCGATATTCTGTGCACGTAATCAGTAACATGGATTACAAGCTGATTGTATCAGTGGGAAATCAAATCCAAACAGGCAGAATAAATCAAACCAGCATTTCCCTGCTTATTTCTCCATTTCTACTGACTGTTTCTACTGTTATTCCCCATCCATTCCAACGGACAGAGGTAATATAACATCTCATGTTTCCTTAATTTATGCACTTTAACAATATCTTATTTAACAATATTTATGCACTTTAACAAAAATCTGATTAGGCCAAACAAAAAAATACCTTGGGTTCCGGTTCCTTGTCATTTAAGGGCATGAATAGGTAGGGAATTTATTTTATTTTATTTTTTATTTTATTTAGCATTTTAAGGATGGGTAGGGGGATTTATTTTATTTTATTTATTCATGGGAAGGACGGGAAGGTAGGGATTTTATTTTATTTTATTCTTTTTTTTATTTTCGGAAGCGATGCATGGGTTGCTTGTTAAATATAATTATTTCAATATTTGCATAAGTTACCACCTTTTTAACGGACGGAGCAGCGTTATTACTAGCAGAGGGAGGTGCTGTCGGTGGCGCGTGATTCCATAAAGTTATTTTCCGAAGTTACGCGAGGACATCACAAATAAAGCGAGTGCAACATACATCAAAATAAAAGCCCTGCTTAACTTTTGACCAATGCCAACAAGGTCACACTCGGTCGCATAGTGCCTTTATTTTATTTTTTTATTTTATTTTTACACAGAGGCCAATAAAATAACTTGACTCGGGGGTTAAATAAATAAACCCAGAATTTTTTTTTTGTCTGGCCTTAACAGATTTCATCGTGCCTCATGCTTCCTTCTCGCCTCACGGGTTGCCATGTTTGCTGGACTTGCTGGAGTCCACTTTAGATGATGGGGAACGCTGTGATTGGCTTGTACACATTCAATCCAATGAGCTTGTGCATTTGAGATGGAGTCAGACGACAGGAATCATAGATCTACACATCCTAGAAAAGCTCCGTCTGGTGGATCCGGTTTAAGTTGAGTTGTGGACAGTGTGTGATCAAACTGTGATCGTTTCCAGCTTTTAAAACTGATAAACAGCGTGTTGATGTTGTCATTCAGTTCACAGGGAACAAGGCGCTTTGGCACAGAGACGTCTCTGGGCAATAAAAACTACTGATTTGAATTTGGACTCTTTTTTTTTCTTCCTTTTCTTATTTTCACTTTTAGCAGTCGAAACCAAAATGAAAGCAAAAGTGCACCAAAGTAAACTCCTCTCTCGTGGCTTGGACCGAGGGAGAGGCCGTAGGTGCGACGGCGCTCGTGTGTTTTTCGACACGTTTGGCCTCGGCCCCGCCGCCGTCGGCTCGCCGCACCAGAGAATACGACCGTAAAAACCTCCGTGCCGTTATTTTACGACTGCGGTTTGGAAAATTCCATACCGACAATGTCCAAGTCAGACTCGCCGTCATCCGAGAGCGAAGCTAAACGTCTGCCTGCATACCAGCGAGCCCCGAGTGTGTGTGTGTGTGTGTGTGTGATGGAGTGTGTGTGTGTGATGGAGTGTGTGTTTACATGTACGTGCTGCTGTGTGTCCGTGTGTGTGGTTAAAGGGCCATATAACACCACCTGAGGAACAAGACGGCTCAATGTCTAAAATGCCATAATGTCCAGAGGCTGACATTGCACACACACACACACACACACACACACACACACACACACACATGTCAGTGCAGCAGGACGGGGTGAGTCAGTGCTGCTACTAGCCAGAGGACGATGTTGGCCCAACAAACATCTGCTCTGTGTAAGCCAATGACATGCTTCTTACACACACACATATACACACACATGCACACACACACACATCTGCGTCTTGTTATACAGCAAGACCTTACACACTAACATGGCCGCAGGCACGTACATGCACATGAAGGAGACACACACACACATCCATCCTGTGTGATCAATTACTAGCCTTGTGCAGCAAACCCATCATCAGACACACAGACAGAAACCAGAGGAGGGAGAGAGAGAGAGAGAGAGAGAGAGAGAGAGAGAGAGACACACACACACACACAGCAAATGAAAAAACACAGAGCCAACAAGCTAACTCAGCACTGCTCCGTATCTCTGCTGTGACTGAAGAAAGACCAAAGAGACGGGCGGAGAAACGAAAAGAGAAACCGATGATGTGGAGGACGATAAAATCTGGGATGGAAAGACGGAGGAAAACACCATCTGGGAGCAAGAGAGCTGCAGCGCCGTGTGGCGGCAGGTCTCTCTGCTGCTCAGGAGGAGGAGTTTTAAAGGACCGCACCGGTGATTTTCTGCATGTTTGGCCTGTTTACTCCGGCTCACATGTCAACACACCGTTTTGCAAAACACAAGATTTCACAACAGAGAAACGAACACTGCAAAAACTCAAAATCTTACCAAGAGTATTTGTCTTATTTCAAGTCAAAAATGTCTTATTCCTAGTCAAAATATCTCATTACACTTAAAATAAGACATGATCACCTCAGAAGTAACTTGTTTTTAGACAATTGTCTCTTGTTTCAAGTGAAAATTTGCTTGAAACAAGTGAAAATTTGCTTGTTTCATTGGCAAAATTTGTTTCTTGTTTCCAGCTAATTTTCACTGATTTCAAGTGAATTTTCACTTTTTCCACTGGCAAATTTTGCCAATGAAACAAGCAAATTTTCACTTGAAACAAGTGAAAATTGTCTAAAAACAAGTTACTTCTGAGATGA
Organism: Myripristis murdjan; assembly: GCF_902150065.1. Lineage (NCBI taxonomy): Eukaryota > Metazoa > Chordata > Actinopteri > Holocentriformes > Holocentridae > Myripristis > Myripristis murdjan. The sequence continues at coordinate 3,954,928 of NC_043991.1, read as the reverse complement.
TCATGTCTTATTTTAAGTGTGATGAGATATTTTGACTTGAAATAAGACAAATAATCTTGGTAAGATTTTGCGTTTTTGCAGTGAAATGTGAATTTTTTGGTCGAAGCAGCCGCCTCATAATGTTCTGCCTCAAAGTCCTCAACATGCAGAAACCACA
>NC_043991.1:3824771-3949771 GCF_902150065.1 Myripristis murdjan | reverse complement strand
CATACCCTCATCTTAAAAAAATAAATAAATAAAATACATCATTACTATTTTGGATTTCTTCTATTTTTTCCGTTACAGGAGTTTTTTTCTTGCCTACTATCAGGATTAAACGAGCAGGTGTCGCCCTGTTTGCTTTGGCTCTTTGAGACGGTAAACAGTGACGCTGGACTTTAAACACACTTGAATTTAAACTTATTATATGTTATATATTACATATTTTTTAAATTTTATTCTATCTTACGTTGTTGACTCGCATCTGAAGTAACATCAACTACATTTTTATGTCATCGGCCAACAACTGCATTCACTGTACACTGCAATTAAAATTACACTTTGTAATTTATTTTAATGGAGTTTTGGCAGCGTGCGGTCGCCGCCTGCGTGTGTGTGAGTGTGTGCGTGTACAGATTCAGGAGGTCGGGAGTTATAAGACAGTATTTCATTCATCATATAAAGGCGATTTTTTTTTTTTATATACCACAACATAACAAAGGTTATGTTTAAAAATGTGAGATTAACTCCAGTCTCCTTTACTTGCTGGGAAACAGTTTGACTTGAATCGCGGCCTCATGATGCAGCCGTGGGTTTAACTGAGGAGTTCAACCAATGAAACTCTTCTGCTTATCCCTTCAAACAACATCATGTCGCCCTCCACACATGAGACCGTATTAGTTTACATTTGGGAACGGGCCGTTTCAATAGGAAATAAATAAAACCAATCACATAACAGAGCCACCTCACGGGGGTTTTAAAAGAACGAGATAAAGCAGCAGCCAACAGGAAACATATTTCAGATGATAATAAGTTGTTAGGAGCAAATTAATGAGTGATTTTTATATGCAGTTTGACGGGGAAGGAGAGAGCAGTTGCAGCGTTTGGAGAACATTTTGGCTTAAACGTTTTTTAGCTCGCTATCAGCCGACCTGACCGCGCTCTGTCCAGCCAGCTCGCTGTGACGCCATCAGGCCGGCGTTTTAACGTGGACGGTGTTATAACACGGATCTAAACAGGAAAAAACTGGGTAACACTTCACAATAAGAGTACAACAATTAACGTTAGGTAATGCTGTAATAAACATGAAGTAATAGTTAATAAACATGAAGTAACAGGTAATGAACATGAAGTAATAGGTAATAAACATTAAGTAACAGTTAACTAACCATTAACTAATGTGTCTAAGAATCATGTACTAATGCTGTTCATGCTAAGGTATTAATTTATATGTTATTTAAGGGTTATTGTAGATATTATTAACATTAGTAAATGCCATAATAATCATTAACTAACAGTTAATTAACCATTACGGCATTAACTAACATTAACTAACGTTAATTGTTGTACTCTTATTGTAAAGTGTTACCAAAAACTGTAACTCGTCATTTTAAAGGCAGGATTTTCCCAAAAAACACACAATGTATACACTCATATAAGACTAATCCTCTCCATCATGACTTGTGAGCCACTAGCAGTGTGTGTCAGTGTGTGTGTGTGTGTGTGTGTGTTGGTGTGTGTGTCTGCAGAGACCCTGCCCTCCGCCTGGATTCTCTCGGTGCCAGATCGACAGAACCTACATCCGATAGGAAGCTACGAAAATCACAAAGAAAAAAAGGAAATCTATGGAAGTGAAACGCTGAGCGGACGAAGCTCGAGAGTGACTCTGGGGTGGAGCTTTCAGCCGCCGGCGAGCACCGAGGGAGAGGAGGAGGAGGAGGAGGAGGATGAAGAGCGAGTGTTTGGCGTTTTGTGTCTGATCTGTTGCAGAGTGTGTGAGCGACTGACGAGCTGAATCCACACTGAGAGAGCAGGTCTGGGCTTGACGTGTGTGTGTGTGTGTGTGTGTCGGCCCGGCTAACACCACCACGCCACGCCCGGCTATTTTTAGAGCTCGCCACAAAACACCTCGGTTCACCTAAATCAGCCAAACGTGAACTGATTTCACTCAGTCAGCGTCAAAACTCGCGGGACGTCCCGCCGGCGTCGCACCGCGCTGCCTGTTCTGTCTCGCTCGCTGCAGGAACGTCATCAAACTCAAAGATAGGAAGATAGGAAACGCCGCCGGCTGTGGATCTCTGTCTTGACACGGATCCAGTTTGGTTAACTAGCCGGTGAGGTTTGATTTGATTCAGCACTTTCATCCAAAATGTTATATTCATTAAAAAAAAAAAAAAAAAAAAAAAAAAAAAAAGTTCCTATCCTCATTCTTCTGAAATGTGAAAAAACAGATTTATTTTACCATTCTTTGCTCTAAAAAACATTGATTAAAAAAAAAATCAAATCATATTATTCTGTTGTATCACCGCAAGGTTAGGTCTTTTTATTTAAAATGTATTGATTTACTGATTCAAAGCATTTCATACTGACACGAGCCAAAGTCAGAGCCATTCATTCAATTTTCCTCTTGGCGGATCATCAAAATTCCTCTATCGTGAAAACTATTTTGACAAGATGTGAAATAAAGCAGCTGCTATATATTTACGTTCCCTCTATAATCTTTGAGCTGAGATGCTCCGTCTTTATCGTGACGGACGATTTCGAAACTGACATGTTTTTGGCGTCGGGGGAGAGCGTTCACGCCGGGGCTTCACGAGGGGGGAAACTCAGAGCCGATCGAGCTACGAGATCAGGCAGAAAAGCAAACACACACCTCGTATGTCGGGGCTGAGGCAAAACACACACACACACACACACACACACACACACACACACACAGAGCGAGCAGGATCTACAGAGCTGCTATTCAGCGAGGTGGGACAGCGGGGCAAACAGAGCCCAGCACGTCAGAGCGGACGCTTCCAGAGCCGACCTGCACCGTCCACAGAGGGAGCATTCAGTCCAACACACACAGACACACACACCTCCACCTCTACTGATAGACAGACAGACAGACAGATAGATAGATAGATAGATAGATAGATATTATTTTACTGAACCGCTATGGCCGACGTCTGTCCACAGGAGAGTGTGGGAGAGCTTAAGTCCTTCTTATCCTTGTCCTCTGCAAAAACTCAAAATCTTACCAAGATTATTTGTCTTATTTCAAGTCAAAAATGTCTTATTTCTAGTCAAAATATCTCATTACACTTAAAATAAGACATGATCACCTCAGAAGTAACTTGTTTTTAGGCAATTTTCACTTGTTTCAAATGAAAATTCACTTGAAACAAGTGAAAATCTGCTTGTTTCATTTGCAAAATTTGCCAGTGGAACAAGTGAAAATGAACTTGAAACAAGTGAAAATTGTCTAAAAACGAGTTATTTCTGAGGTGATCATGTCTTTTTTTTTTTTTTTTTTTTTTTTTTTTAAGTGTAATGAGACATTTTGACTTGAAATAAGACAAATATTCTCGGTAAGATTTGGAGTTTTTGCAGTGTGGAAACCAGCTGATTCTGATTTTTAGTCTGAGTCTTGTGATTCAAATGCATTTTAGTTTTAGTCACATGAGTTATTGCTAGTTTTAGTCGATGAAATCTGTGGAAGTTTTAGTCTCATTTTAGTCAAAGTGATTTTTGCAAATGAAATCAACACGGTGACTCAGTAACACTGTAAAATGCAGACGCGGTGATTTTAATCCTGACAGCTGATCACAGCAACACGACCAGTCACACAGCAGCAGAAACCATTTACTGTGCTGTGTTGTGTTTGGTTTTCTGCAGCGTTATCAGGAAAGTGTGAACACAGAGCTCCTCTTTTTTTCTTGCTTGGAGTGCTGTTTGAATCACAGTGAGCAATTCAGCCAATCACAGGGCAGCACACTGAACCTCAGCCAATCACAGGGCGGCACGCTGCAGGGTTATATTCTGAGAGACGCACCAGAGCGGGGATTTTTTTCAACATTTAAACGTCGACTAATAACATTTTAATCTGATTGTCTCGTCTCATCAATGAAAACTACACAAACACATCGTCATAGTTGTTATTATCTATGAGTTATTATTGTTAATATCTATTTTTAGCTAATTTCGTCTTCATCATGGGAAAAAAAGGTCGTTCACAAACATTTTTCATCATCCTCTTCATGGACGAAAGTAACACTGTTGGAAACTTTTTCTCTCTGATGCACTTTAACTCTTATCAGGCAGCGTCCAGTCAAATGACAGCTGACGGGGGCCCGGATTATTTTTTAACTAACGATGACCCCAGTCGACATGTGGGTCTTTTCTGGCTTCTTTCTAATTTATTAATTTAAATCAGTCATTTTGTAACCGACCAATCAATGAGAAAACTGCATGTTGTCTCACGGAAATAAGACATAATGTGGAAATTACATAAAGCAGAAGAGAGAAATGCAACAAAAATACAGCTGGTAATAATCTATAATAGATACGATAGGCAGATTGCTTTCTGAACCAATAATCTCAAATGTTTAAATGCAGTGTATCACTCCATTTTCAGATTCATCTCTAGAGATTGTTATGGGACACAAACTAGATCAAAAAACTGGCTCGTTCTCTTTTATCGATAAAGTTATTTCACTGAAGCTCAGCTGGGCCTGCAGCTCGCACAGAGTCAGACTAAAATCTGCTTTTTGTTGCTGCGAACACACACACACACACACACACACACACTTGTAAAAGCGCTTCAGCACAGTTTTAAGTTGAGCTCGTTAACACCGCGGAGACATTTCCAAGGTTTAATCGCTGATCTTATTAATTGTATCTGCCACTGCTTTTAATTTTAACAGTCGTTTGAATTGTTCTTGTTTTATTTGTTTGTCTCACACTTCTACTGTGTGCCATTTGTTTTTGATTAATATGGCTGTGCATTCCTATTTTTTTTTTTTTTTTTAATTGGTTTTTGGTTTTAGGTGTGTCTGAAAATGAGGCTTTCCAAGGTTTTACACATTTACAGTTAAGTGATGATGATGAGGAAGATGATGATGATGTTGGCCAACATTTAGAGCGTGGGAGAGCTCGAGTATCTCAGTTTTTATTCTCCTGATGAATTTTTAATCCACTTTTAATTGTAAACTTTTCATGTATGACACACCTGAATCTTTTCCACGCCTCTTCTTGTGTTTTTATGTCTCCTCACTCATCCGCCGTGAGAGTTTGTTGTATTCTAAAGTGCGCCGTACGAGTAAAATCCAATATTTCTGTCGACGTCCGCAGATTATTACTATGACAACAGGTTAATCTTTGGAGAGGAACTGAGCGAGGAATCTGGACGGCGCTCTCGGTGGCTCACCCCCCCAGCCAGTTGGCTTAAGATAGCAGGGCAGATAGAGGCCGCATTTACAGCGCAGCACCGGGACTCGCTCTCAGTTTGTTGGTTTTGTGATACGTATGCATGCATGTGTGTGTGTGTGTGTGTGTGTGTGCAAAAGAGGGAGCGTGCACGTGCGTCTCCTCTGATCCAGAGTGCAGATTACATAAAAAAAAAAAGCCCTGTGCAAGATCAAAGGCAGTGGTTCTTGGAGGGCGGGAGGCTTTAGCAGCTGAAATTCCTCATGAAAAAAAAAAAAAATCTCTCTGTATGATCTCACCAGTTTGAGTTTGCATCAAAGTTTTTTTTTTTGACGGAGCCACTGACGAAAACAAGGCCGCACCAAACGCCGATAACACACGCCTGGTTGGGCTTAGCGGTGTAGTAAAGCAGCGTGGAGGTGCAGCACCTGAAGCACCAGGTGTGTCTACGCCACATCAAATAGAGGAAAACCAAAAGAGAAACACACATTTAAATTTCTCTTTTCCCTTCGAATCAGAGGAAGAAATGTTTGGAAATCATCACTATCGTCACATTACAGTGCAGGCCAAGCCTCATAACTCATGAATTCAGTCAGTTATGGATGTTTATTGACTTATTCTTGGCTAAAACCTCCTAATATTTCCACATCATTAGAAATATAATAAAGCTTGCTGCTTTACATAAGAAAAAAAAAATATGAAGAGATTAAAATGGTTGCATAAGATTTTGGTGGCCTAAATCTATTGGAGTAATTTAGATATGAGACAGTTCTTTAATATTTACCTTATTTTTTTTTATATAGATAGATAGATAGATTTACTTTATTGATTCCAAACTGGGAAATTCTTAAAAACTGGGAAATTTTTTACTCATTTGGGGCCCAACTCTTCATAATAAAGTGACAGTGAACCAGGATGTGGCCACAAACCGGACAAATGTCCCAAAGTTTGAAGACATTAATGAGACGAGACGTTCAGCACAGAATTAGAGCAGCTAGATTCATCCCTCATCGCTCTTTCTGTGCTGTTTTGTGTGTGAGACGCACAAACATTTGTCGTGGCGAACTGTAAGAGCCGAATTAAATCAAATTAATTATAATCCTGTCTTCTGCTGTTCATGCATTATGCTATTTGGAATAACACGCCACAATTATTTCATGATAAAACAGCAGGTACTGGTCCAAGTCCAAGAAATGACTTTATGATGTTCTCTATAGAGCCTCAGACTAAAACATATATTTTCTTTTAAAAAGTTACTAAAACAAAAAAAGATTCATTTCTTATAGATATTACTGTGTCTTTTTCCATCTCAGAGCTTTTTGATTCTTTTTGTTGTTGCGTATCTGACAATTTTGTTTCTGTTTTCATTGTAGGTGACTATTTTTGTTTCATAAGTACAGTTATTTTACTTCTTTCCTTACATCTTTACATTTGGCTGTTTTTTGTCACGTCGTTGATTCAGTGATTTAAACTATTGTTGCTGTTTTTTGCGTGCAGGGGCGGATCTACCAGGGTGGCACGGGCTGGCAGCTGCCACCCCCCCAAAAAATACACCTTGCCACCCCAGTTTGTGCAATCTGATTTTGAAATTTACGATTCACTGTCTGAGTGCAAGTGAATGTGGCATAAATTGACATGGCGGCAGGTCACAATTCACATTTAGCAGATGCTTTCATGACATTTTTACACAACACAAACATCTATTCAGGCCCCATTTCTCTTATTTTTCAGAGAACCACTGATCCAACCGGAATAAGATCATTTTGACTTTTCAGCTCTGAAGAAATGAGAATAATCTGAGGCTCTGGATTCAAACAGTTTATGGTGTTTGCTCACGGTGTTTTCTTTCTTTCTTTCTCTCTACAGGCCACCCTGTAAAGTTTCTCCCCATGAACATTTCTCTCGATCCGCCCCTGTTTGCATGGACCCCAGGACGAGTAGCGACCACCTTCAGGAATCCAAATAAAAACTAAAGACAGACGGTGAAGCAAACCGTCTCTCAGGCCCCATAACTTCACATGGAGGATTTGTCTTGGCCTGGATATCACTAATTCATATGAAGCCCCGAAATGATCGATGAGCGCTCGGGGGGCCCCTGGTGGTTTTCGGGGGCCCCTGCGCTCCGTGTACCTGCTCAGGCATCCTGGCCCCGGCTTTGCTGGGCTGCAGCTGCACCGCGGCTCGCTCCACAAGACAGAAACCATTCAGGAAAATCTAATTTGGCTCTTTCAAACTCCTGGAAGCTGCACGGTCTGGTCTCTGGCTGGTGGTGCGGAGACACTTTGTTTTCTTAAAAGCCACTAAATTAGTTCTGCTGTAATGTTGGGAGATGTAATTAATTGCCTGTTGACATAACTGAGGGCAGCGATGCAGGATGAATGCGGCTTTGTTTTGACGGTGGACAATTTCTTGGACCCTCGCTGGTGCGGTTTAAAAATCAGCCATCTGGATCTCCGAGCAAAATAAAAGATGGACTTTATCTGTTTCACATTGAGGCAGTAAGCATAACTTTTAGCACAGTGCAGTGTTTTGGCTTTGCGCTGACGTCAGCAGAGCCGGCTTGACTCACTGCCGACACGCCAGTAAAACTGTCTTCAGCAAACAAAACCTCTCTGTGCGACCTGACGAAGTCCTGTGATCAGTCGCTTCATCAGAAAACAGATTTAGGCCAATTGTAATCAACTGAACGACTCGAGCAATACAAAGTGACTCCAAGCTTTTTTTTTTCTCATTTGGAAAAAGTCCATTCCTACTGAATTTAAGCATTTTCTTATTATCTTAACTCACTCTGAGATTTTTTTTTTTTCCTTTTTTGGACAAGTAACGTCCACAAATTTAGGCTTATTTTAATCAGCTAACATTTACAGAAATCTCTCCTTACAAGGACTTTCAGGACAGACTCAATAATCTAATCAGATAGACGCGAAACACTCACACACACACACACACACACACTCACATGCACATACAAAAAAAATGCAATGGCAGTAGCAGCAGTGGAGTCAAACAATGAGTCCATACAGCCTCAGAATGTAGACTCGATCCAAAACTGTCCCGCTGGCCTTCATTCATCACGCTGACACGGGAAACAGCACAAAACCATCCCGAGACGCTGATTAATGAAACTTCCTCACGTCAGCAAAGCGAGCGCAGGTCACACCATCGATGGGATGAAATCAGAGCGAGCTACGGGATGAGGAATCGACCGATCGTTTGCAAAAGACAAAACCTAAATTTTGCACATGTCGTGTCTTTTGGCGCAAGAAAATTTGCAAATTGTACGTGCAAATCCCAAACACGACCACAGCAAGAGACTCAAGAAGCAGAAAAGTTCCATGTTTTATGTGTTCGGGATTAAAGGGCTGTCATTAAAACTGAGTTTGTCTAAGCACTGTATAATCTATCAACTGGAAAAAGTAATTAATTCCAATTTATAATCTTTTTATGACCTGATGTCAAATCTTGCACCAAAAAAAGCTGCAGCCGTACAAAATGAGGCCGTGATTTCTCTAGTTTTGCATGCGTACAGATATTTGTGTGTTCATATTTACAAGCAGGCATGAAGCTTGGGACTTTGTCAAAGACGGAACTGATAAATAATTTATTTTTGTGGTGAAATGAGCATATGCCTCGCACTCGGACCGTCTCTACAAACATTAGAGATGCATGATGACTTTTTGGACGATTACTAATACCAGTACTACTAAATGAACATATTTTTTTCCACCTAATTTAAAAGAACATCATGTTTCTCTCTCTGCAGTGGAATTAACATTTTATGTGCGTGCTCTTATTGTGAAGGCCTGCTGGCAGATGCAGACATGAAACACGATGCTTTTTACAAAATCTGCACAATCACTGGGCAAAATAAGAAAACCTACTTCAATTTAAAGCTATGTATAACACAACGTATTTATTTTAACATTATTTATAGTTAAACATTTGAGATTTTTAACATATTTTTCAAAATAAAACTGAAAGATTCGTCCCACTGCAGCAGGCTTGGCTGACGCTCTCCCATGAGACAATTTACCATTTCACATGATGAGGCTGTATTTCAATTTTCATTAAATATTTTTTGTCATATACACACTTTAATCAGATTTATCACACAACACAAACAATATAAAGCTGCTGCTACTACAACTGACAACAATATTAATACATTTTGTTTGTGTAGCGCTTTTCTTAGACCCTTTTCAGTAAAAAGAGTTAAAATCACAGGAAATAAACAAAAACTACAAAAAAAGTGAAGGCGATAAATTAAACCACGTCTCTTCCTGTTTCAGTGTCACTGCCTTTTATTTGCATGCACGTCTGAGTCGCATCCGCACACAAAAGCTTTATCTCCATCCACATTTACATTACAAACAGTTGTCATGTGCGGAGTGCAGATTTACCGCATTGACACGCTCTCTCTCTCTCTCTCTCTCTCTTTATCCAAACACTTTGTGATGAACCAGGATTTATTTTTAATGCCAGACGGCCGCAGACGCCGTCCTGCTGCATGCAAATGTATACAAATACTTACTCTTAACTAAACTGTTTCAACATCATTATGTAATTTGACGATTTCGGCATGTGCTTGATATGTGCAGATACAAATTCTCTTTATGTAGGAGCCTTTATGTGTGTGGCATGTTTTTGCATTTTGTCTAGAAGGTGCTACACTGTGGATTTGTGTTTAAAGACCCACACAAAAATAAAAAGGACGCTCACGTTCAATTTTTAATAGCCGCTCAAATCTGACATTCTGTTATTATTATATTTATTTTGCCGGTTTTTGCGCCCACACGTCTGCTTCTTTCCACCGCGTTTCTGTCACAATAAATTCACTGTCTGCCGTTTTGAGTTTTGACTGAATATCGGTCGCGTCGGCTCTTTGTCCTCTTTGTTGAGCCTCTTTGTCCCGAAGCAGACGAGCGGCAGCGGCGTCGAAAATATGACGAGAATTTGCATGTCGTATGTAGGTCGCATGCCTCCGGATCTGATCTCACAGCCCCGGTCAGAAATAGAAAACAAACCACATGACTCCATGCGGCTTTTTAGGTTTCAATAGTGATGAGAAAACGTCATATCGGAGTCACATTTGAGCAGAAAAAAAATAAATAAAAACGTGAATCGGGACACTCTGGCTGTGAAATGACTCATCCACTGTAAAGATGCACCAGTGATAAATTCTGCTGATTCAACTCTACTGATGTGATGAAGGAAACTGTGACTCCTGCTTTGGCCTGGACCTGCTTCCCATAACATGCATCCACAGGGGGGCAGCTACAGTTTTTTTTTTTTTTTTTTTTTTATTTATTTATTTTTTCAGTCATGTTACACAAGATCCAGAAACCTCCACCGCCCACATCACACACACGAGAGCAGCGAGAGTTTTAATGCTCCACCAAACCTCAACAAAAATACAGAACAAAAATGTGATAATAACATTATTATTATTACATTTAGGTAATTTAATATTCTATTCTGTTGTCTGTTTTTTCGCTTTTAAAGGAATTTTCCAACATCTTGGGCAAGATACCTTTTTTTTTTTTTTTTTTTTTTTTCACCCAGACTGAAACAAGATGTTGGACACCATTTCCACCTCTGTCCATCCTGTGGTTTGGTTGTAGCAGGTAGCATTTCATGTTAGCTTAGCATAAAGACTTGAAGCCTATGGGAGTCGTTAGCCTGGCTCCGTCAAAGTGGAAACTAAACCTTCAGAGCTGCTGTGAGGTTGATTTTTTCACTTTGTCGGAGTCAGGCTAACGCCTCCCATAGGCTTCAAGTCTTTGTGCTAAGCTAACACCGAATGCTACCCACAGGACCTGAACCACTGGACGTACAGAGGTGAGAACGGTGTCCAACATCTGGTCTCAGTCTGGGGAAGTCTGGAAAAAGGGGTATTTTACTCAAAACACTGGAGTATTCCTTTCAGAGGAAGAGTGAGTCTTACCTCGTTGCACAATCCCTTAATAGATACCAAATTGTGGCTGAGCTGATTTGTTTACTCAAATCGCCACAAAGTGAGTCGAGACTCCAACTGGATCGCTGTCAAGTTACACACTGAAACACGTGACACACACACTCGCTCCCGTCCAACCCGGCAGGGACGAGCCACACACTCCGCACGCCGCGGTGACCGTTATTTGTGTGTGTGTGTTTGTGTGTACGTGTGTGTGTGTGTGTCACCTGCCTGCCAAGGCCGATAGCATCATCATGCTAGGATGCCATCCATTTATCTCGCTTTGAAAGATACAACTTACTGCTAACGCCCCATGAAGACAACAAACACAGAATGGAGAGAGAGAGAGAGAGAGAAAGAGAGAGAGAGGGAAAAGAGAGAGAGAGAGAGAGAGAGAGAGAGAGAGAGAGAGAGAGAGAGAGAGTAAAGTGCCTCAAAGGTTGGAACAGGTTCATTCTTATCTTTCACAGACATTCCAGCATAATTATGTCATCATACAATTCTGCAACACCACACACACACACACACACACACACACACACACACACACACACACACACACACACACACACTTTCACTGCCCAGGAGACTCTGTGCTGCATCATAACTTGACGGCTGCATCATCTGAGCTGACATGCCCGTCAATAATATACGAGCAGAGCAGTAAAAATAGAGCTGCCTGTTAAGACAAAAACACTGTAACAGCACGCCGTCCGCTCCACACACACACACACACACACACACACACACACACGTATAATAAAACTCAACCCTTTTATTTATATATCATCACAGTAATAACACTTCTACCTGAGCGCTGTGTGTGTGTTTTTGTGCTTGGTTTCAATAAACTTTTGATAAATGAAATTAGAGACACACAGACAGGGCGCGGCTGTGGGAGTAACTTTTGTATATTTTTTCTCCTTGACTGCCTATTTTTTTCTTTTTTTCTTTTTTCTTTTTTTGGTTTTCCATTTGGCAAAGGTTTGAGATAGTATCTGGCACCGGATGCTGTTTCTGGAGCCGCCTCAGTCGAGGTTTCAGGCGAGGCTGAGCAGAGCACTTGTGTCATAGTTGATAATCTATCCATGTGATTTTTTTTTTTTTTTTTTTGGTGATATCTACACTAATGTTGTTCATGTGAAGCCGCCACTTCCATTGATTTTTTTTTTTTTTTTTAATTGGTACAAAGTGCATGTACACAAGACAGGACAGGGGCGGAGACAAAAGACATGACAAGAACAAGATAATTCCAAACAGAGTAAAATAGAAATAAAAGCAAACAAACAGCCAAAAAAATAAAATAAAATAAAATAAAATAAATGATATAAAAAAATAGAAATAAATAAAGAGATAAATAAAATAAAAAATAAAAGTAATGATAATAATAGTAATGATGACAATAAAAAAATAATAGTAATAATAAAAATAATAATGATGACAATGCTGCTACTACTACTACTTCCAATGATTTTTTTTAATAAAAACTCATGTAGGGCTCAAATGCAATATACAAACTTTTTTAAGTGCAATATCCCTTCATTTTTAAGCATTTATTTTAAGTTTCATATTTACTGGAAGTGTGCTTGCTGTCTGTCCTTGGTTGTCTTAGTAATTGCGCTGATGAGGAGTAGCACTTCTAAATTTGTTGTACTTGTTCAAAGACAATAAAGGCTTTCTATTTCTATTTCTATTCTATAGTACTTTATTCTGTTCTCAGTCGTCAACACGCCCACATGCGACGGGCGGGGCTTCGCTGTGTTCGCTGTCGGCAATGGAAAATAAAATCCAGGGAAGTGGCTGGTGGCAAAAGCGAGTAAAAGTCGAGTTGAGTTGATACCATGTAGAATAACAGAAACACACCATCAGCTGAGCCGTGGTGGAGCCAGCCGTCCTTCATTACCCAAATAAAACTGCTAACGAGCTGTAAATTAAGGAGCGTTAATGACTGATCTGAAGGATTTTTAGACTCCTGAGTGTCTGCTGTCGGCTTCGTCGCTCTCTCCCTCCTCAACGCTCCATCTACACGCCGAGTCCGGCCAAATCACCGCACTTTCACTTTCAATTCACTTTCCTTCCTCAGTGTTTTGGCAAACCGGTAATGTGACGGAGACACAAACCAAACCGTGACGGACCACAACCGGCGAGACCAAACAGGAAAACAAGGAACAAGAGCTCCGTCTCTCCTCCTCCTCCTCCTCCTCCTCCTCCTCCTCCTCCTCCCCCCCGGGTTTCCTTCCCTTCCTCCCCTCAGAGGTTTGACTTCCCTGCCTCTGAAAACGAATCCCGCGGCTCAGACTGAGCTCGCATTAATGAACCTCCACAAACAACCGGACAGCATGTCGAGGGCGGGACTCGGCTCGATTTCATGTCAGACAGCAGGTTCACTAACATACAGCAGCGTATTAGGGCCACTGTAGGGAGAACAAAATTACAGAACCAATATTTAGAGAAAAAACTCTGATTCTGAGATTAGAAAGTCACAAATTTTCAAGAAAAAAACTAAAAAAAATACTATATTTTTTCTTATGCCTATTTTTCTTACACTCATACAAATTCTGCTTTGCGATGGGATTTAGTAACAAGGAAATCCTGGTGACTTTAGCTCCGAATCACAATATTGTTTTCTTCTAAAATCAGCCCAAGACACAGCAAACTCTGCAAAGCCCACAAACGTACAGTGGCGTATTAGGGCCACATTAAGTAGAACGAAAATTACAGAACCAATATTTCAAGAAAAAAACTCTGATTCTGAGATTAGAAAGTCACAAATTTACAAGAAAAAAACAAAAAAAATACTATATTTTTTCTTATACCTATTTTTCTTATACAAATTCTACTTTGCGATGGGATTTAGTAAGAAGGAAATCCTGGTGACTTTAGCCCCGAATCTCAATATTGTATTCTTCTAAAATCAGCCCAAGACACAGCAAACTCTTCAAAGCCCACAAACGTACAGCGGCGTATTAGGGCCACATTAAGTAGAACGAAAATTACAGAACCAATATTTCAAGAAAAAAACTCTGATTCTGAGATTAGAAAGTCACAAATTTACAAGAAAAAAACAAAAAAAATACTATATTTTTTCTTATACCTATTTTTCTTATACAAATTCTACTTTGCGATGGGATTTAGTAAGAAGGAAATCCTGGTGACTTTAGCCCCGAATCTCAATATTGTATTCTTCTAAAATCAGCCCAAGACACAGCAAACTCTTCAAAGCCCACAAACGTACAGCGGCGTATTAGGGCCACAGTAGGGAGAACGAAAATTACAGAACCCATATTTCAAGAAAAAAACTCTGATTCTGAGATTAGAAAGTCACAAATTTACAAGAAAAAAACTCAAACTCAAAACTCAAAATTCAAAATTCAATACTTTTTCTTATACCTATTATCCTTATACAAATTATACTTTGCGATGTGATTTATTAACAAGGAAATCCTGGTGATTTTAGCCCAGAATCATAATGTTGTTCACAGCGACGTCTCTTCGAAGCCCAGATGCTGATGATCAGATTATTGTCATAAGCGTCTGGCAGCAGATTTGAGGTGAACGGCATCGAGGGCTGAGCGTCTCGACGTCCGGACAGACTCCATTCATCTGGAAGCATGAGCCCCGCCTCTCTCACTTTCTCATCAGCCAATCAAATCACAGCGTGTGGCTCCGAGCAGCCGGTCCGCCAGGCGACCACGACACGGCGGCTCGCTCGTCGGTGTTGAATTCTGTTCAAGCCTCTGCTTTTGTTTCAAAAATGAATCAAAAACGAATCGAATAATAATAATAAGTTATTATTCAGATGAAGTAAATTAAAATAGTTGACTTTCACAGTCGGTGTGCAGCGAGACTGAACGTGGCCGTGTCACCGTAGCAAACGTGAGGTTAGGTTTTCCAGATGTTTGGTGCATTTTTTTAGCAAGACCAGGATGTTTCTCTAAAAAAAAAGAAGTTCGGTTCCCGGCTCTCGACATGTATGCGGCCGCCCTGCAGACAGCGCTGATCACCACCATGCTGCTTTGAGTCACGTCGGTTTGAAACACCAACTCGCCTCTCCTCCAAACGAACAGCAGCCGCGGAGGATTTCATACTCGTTACGATGCGTCAACATCTGCTGCGCTCTGTTTTCACAAATTGAGATGTGGACTGCGGTTTAGGTGATGATCCATAACCGGATCTGCACAAAACTAACCTTAACTAAACAAATAAAGTGCCCGATGGCTAATAGGAGGTAAAATAAACAAAAGATGATTTTTTTTTTTTTTTCAGCTGAGGCTTGTTGGGGAGCTAATCCGTTTTGGAAATCAGCTTCCCTGCAGATTTTTTCATTTTTGCATTTTATTCTGTGCAGCTGGTTAACTCCATGCACACACACCAAAGGAATTAAACGCAGAAAACCTACTTTTTTCATCTCTGTAACACCGGGAGCTTCTTCAAACAGTACGACGTAAAACACACCGTCCCCATCTGGGCCAATCAGAGACAGACGAGATGCACCGCGTCTCCAAGGTTTGTCATCGTCTGATCTACAGTGTCTGAGATATGATAGGAGACCGAAGGACAGCAAATAAGGGAATAAAGGAACAAATTAATAAGAAATAGAATAATTAGCAAGCAAATGGACGAGGTGGATCTATAATCCATCCATCCATCAATCCATTTTTTGCGAAAAATCTAAACTGGTTCAATATGTGCTTAATATTACCTTCATATTTATCTCTTTAGTATTAAGGTGCTTATTTAATGTAATACTTTAAGGGTTTTTTTTCTCCAGCTTAGACTGAGACAAGATGTTCGATACCATTTTCTCCTCCGTACCTCCAGTGGTTTGGCTCCATAGGGTTAGCATTTTGTGTTAGCTTAGCATAAAGGCTTGAAGTCTATGGGAGTCGTTAGCCCGGCTCTGCCAAAGTGACAGATTAAACGTGACAGCGGCTCTGAGGCCATCTGCAGGTGATCATGGCATCTGAGCTGGTTTTCCTTCAGGTGTGCCGTGCACTTCCAATAATCTGAGCGCCGAGGCGGGTGAAGTCGTGTTTTTTGAGAAGCTCGTCTCGGCTGCCGTTTGACTCAAACAAAACAAAACAAGAAACGAGAGCGAGAGCCGGGCCTCGCTCGCAAAAAGTACGAGCAGCAGCAAGAGGAACAGAGCAAACACCCCGCTCTGGGCCCCTCAGTGTTAGCTTAATACTGAGGGCTCGCTCTCCCTTTCTCTCTCCGCTTGTCTCACACACACACACACACACACACACACACACACGCCAAGAAAGTATGGCCTCAGACCTGGCAAGCAGCGTTTGACTTCTTGGAGCAGTTCTCTCTCTCTCTAATTTAGAGTTGATTGCTGTGGGCTTCTCTGTATGACTGCTGAAACATGAGGATGGAGGATGGAGGCCTGGGTTTGGCTCCGAGTGTGTGTGTGTGTGTGTGTGTGTGTGTGTGTGTGTGTGTGTGTGTGCAGACATATCGCTGCTGCCATGCTCTGTGTGAAGGTGTATGAGTGTGCATGTGTGTGTGTGTGTGTGGTTCTTGGCCAGAGCCGCGAGGAGATCGGAGTGCCAGTGAGAACCAACTGCAGGGAACCGGGCAGAAAAAAAAAAAAAAAAAAAAAAAAAAACAGAGAAAAAAAAACCAAACTAAATAACTGCACCTTTCTGAGAGCGGTGAAGTCAAAAAGGTGGACTGAGGTGAGATTCACTGAACTGGAATGAACTAAAATATACGGGTAAAAAAAAAAAAAAAAGAAGAAGAGGAAGGAGAAATTGAAGTGGACTTTGACCAAACAGAGCTGAAGTGCTGAAGCTCTGTGCCGAAAACGAAGCCCAGCGCCGTGATGTGCTGATTCTGCGATATGAAACTCGATACCGTCCGGGGGTTTCAATACTGTAATGTTGTGATTTGGCTTTTTTTTTTTTGTGGTTTTAAAGGCTGCATGACCGTAAAGAGATGCAGTTCTCTGGACGTATGAGTGTTTGCAGCTGTTCTGTCAGCCCAGTCTCACTGAATTTCATTTAATCGTCATGAAATTTAATCCACAGATTTGTGTCCCTGGACGTGATTGATTGATTTTGATCGATCAGAGTGTGTTTCATGCCTGTGCCACGTAGACAGAGCGAAGAAGTCTGTGTTAGGTCAAAGATGCCTCAGTCAACTCAACTTTCCTGCAGGAGATCTGGGTTTGATACCTCAATCTGATGTTTGTTTCCCATTTCATTAGAACAGACTAGAATAGAATAGAATAGAAAGCCAAACACACTTCTAGTAAAGACGTAGGTTTAATGTTTTGTAACATAAACCTTGACCTTTTCCGAACCTTAACCGAGCTCTTCTGTTTGCTAAAGCTGCTGGAATCTAGCCTGAAAAATCGTGTTCATGACGTGAATTAAATTTGTGTTTCAAACGCACGAAAAGGAAAATTTGTGTTGGTGTTTACGTGCATAAAAAATGGAGAATTCACGATTCTGTAGATTGAATTTTGTGACTATGGCATGAACCTCTGTGAGACAGAGTGGGCTCTACTAGGCCTGGTTCAGACTGCCAGGCCAAATCTGTTTTTTTTTTTCCATATCCAGATTATGTCCAGATTGATTTTAGAAAGTCTGGACAGCAAATAGAAAGACATCGAAACCGGATACAAACCACATCTGGACGAGGTTTGAAATGCGACTCCAATCAGATTTGTATCTGCATCTCAGCCCGGACGCTCAGGACACTCAAACAGGATTTCAAAGTATTTTTCACGTCACTCCCAACGCAACATGACACGACACCATCAGTTCAAAATGACAGAAGTGCACGACTGCGGCTGCTGTTACCATGGATACGTTAATTAACCTCCGCCTCCTCCGTCGCTGAATTTGTCCGATGCGACGGAGACCCTCTGCACCGTTTCGCGAGACGATGGATCTCCATCCCTCCGGCCTCCATGTCGATAAAACCCACATCTCTGACGCGTCGAAACTCACGCCTACGTCGTTACCATAGCAACCTGTGCCGACAGGTTGATGACGTCTGGACCACACGAATCCTTTCTGATCGCTTGCTGACCCATCATTGCCGTCAGTACCAAAAAGCAGAATGGTCTTCCTTGTCCAATAGAAGATATACACATTGGATGACTTTTATTTACAAGGCCCTCCTTGGTGTGGTACCTTCCTACCTAGGAAACTATTTAATTTGGAACCAGGGACACTATACTCTACGAGCATCCGATTATATCAAACTCAAGGTCCCCCGAGTGTTCACAGAGATGGGTAAAAGAGCATTTCGATATGCTGCTCCATTTGCATGGAATTCTTTGCAGACTGCCTTAAAATTGCCTGAACTGATGCCATTGGACAGTTTTGTGAAAATCCTCAAGGATAAGGAACTTGATAGCATACGGGACTGCCACTGCTTTTAAACTATGATATCTGATCTGATTCTACTTGATTTTACCTGTGTGTACGATTTTGTCTGAATGATTGTAATTGTGTAATCAGCTGCTTCTTGGCCAGGTCGCTTTTGTAAAAGAGATTCTTTATCTCAACAAGCTTATCTGGTTAAATAAAGGTCTAATAAAAAAAAATCAAAATAATAAAAAGATAAACAGCGTGGACAGCCTGTTGTTAAAAGATCTGATTTGAGAAACAAATTTATTATCTATATATTACATTCTAGGTTAATATACATTCACACTGTTTTTCAGACTGGAGGGGAAGTGGGGATTCCTTAAGAGGCCGAATCAAGACGGTTAGTTCCTGAATCCCAGTACCGGGCGTCGGGTTCTGCCACTTGGTTCTTGGTTCTCGGGGTTTCATGCTAACTCTCCTTATCTATATAATCATGTATATACTTCAGCTCCATCTGTATATTTCATTTCATATTCATTACCATCTGCATATTTCACATCTCATATCTCTTTTCCTTGGTTAGCCCTTATTGTATATTTTTAGTTTTAGCCTTTATAGTCTTTATTGTAAATATTTAGCCTTTATTCTGTTTTATTTAACTTTATTATATGTTTCTACTGTTGCTGCTGGAACACCAGAATTTCCCTGGTTGGGATCAATAAAATCTATCTATCTATCTATCTATCTATCTATCAAAGCTGATTTGCCTGCAGTCTGAACACGGCCTTCGCTGCCTCTTCCTGCTTGTTGATCACATGACTAATTATTGATTATTGGTCAGAAGTCTCCCGTGGGAAACATCTCATGAAAAGCACCAACAAGACCACCAACATCAACATTTCCCATCAGAGATACTGGGACGTTTGATTCGGCCCTGATCGGAAACACTCAAACCCACCAGCAGACGCTGCGACTGACCAGGGCTCGTATTTACACACACATTCATATTTACACACACACACACACACACACACACACACACACACACACACCACGTTGATTTATCGTCACTTGGCTGCACACACACACACACACACACTGGGAGAGAACACGCCTTGAATGGAATGAGCGTGAACTCCCGAGTTAATTTGAGAAATCATCGCCTCACCGCCTTCGAAAACAACCAATCGTCGGCAGAGGGAGGGTCTGAGCCGCAGCGCCGTGACAAATGCTGCCGCTCCGACTCATTCATACGGAGATTTAAAAAAAAAAAATAAAAATAAATAAATGAAAAATAAGAAATAAGAGGGCTGATTTATTCCTCCCCTTTAATCTTAATTATGTCGCCCATAATTGGCTGCAGTTGGAATCCTGGCAGCGGTCCTCGCCCTCGACTCACATCCCTTCCAGGCTGTCACACACACACACACACATAAATGCACGTACACACACACACACACACTCCTGCGCGCAAACACACACATTGGGATCCTAGGATTTCAGCACCTTGGCTCTGGCCTTCGTGCTTTACGCAGAACTTAATATTAAAGCTGCACTCGTCCAAAGAGTTATGTAACCAAAAAAAAAAAAAAAAAAAAAGAGAGCGAGAGAGAAATTAGGGGAAACAGAGGGGGGAGAGTGACGCCCCCACCACACACACACACACACACACACACACACACACAGAAAGAGAAAGCTGGACTCCAAACATTAGATTTTTTTTTTTTTTTTTTTTTTTTAGGCTGATACTGAAACTCAGCGATGGAAAAAGAGCTCAGATATTTTATGACAGAAAAGTAAAAAAAAAAATGAATCTGGTAAAAATTAAAACACCACATGGGCATTTCTACATAAGTAACAGTAAAGTTGAAAGTAACTGATTACATTTATTAACACTACTGTGACTGAGTAGCTGTTTTTCTATTGAGAGACTGTATTTTTAGTTTTATTTAAGTGCATTTTTTTTTTTTTTTTTTTACTAAAAATGTCCATTGCCAATTTTGTTTGGTGCCCTTTGAGCACTTTTATTTTCTAATTTCCAATTTTTCCAATTTAAAGAATTACATTTTAAAGGAGCTGCTTTTTTATGTATGTATTTTTTTTTTTTTTACTTTAACATCAGTACTTTCACGTCTTCTTAAGTCAAACATGACCACTTTAACAGTACTTCTACTTGACTGAAAGTACTTTCACTACTGAGTAAAAGTATAAAGCACTTCTATTTAAAAATACTTAGTTTTCAAAATAAAAGCCCTCGTTGTGTGTCATGCCCTGACGCTAACAGGAGGCCTGAACATGACCCGCACTCTGTTCTCCTCTATATCCCGAATATAATTTATATTTAAAATAAAAAGCATCAGTGTCGCCTCAGTTCACTGGGATGCTGACTCGATGAATCAGAGCGACAATCTGACATCATCCGTCTTTTGAAGTGTTACAGAACTCTGTGAGTCACGTTCAGATCCGGCTACTTCTAAAACGTCCTGTAAACAGACTTGAGGTGTCAGACTAACGGACGATCTGATTGGCTGAGTGGACCGGACCGGCTTCTCTTCTTCTTTGATTTACACTGCAGCGCCTGGTAGAGCGAGGCTACTTCGGTTTAGTTTAGAATCAAAAATCCCTGAAAAAGTAACTCAAGGAACGTAAGAAACACAGCGAAGCACTGGAGTAAAAGTACACACAGAAGAATAAAGGTGCTAACTGGAACCGAAAATGGTTCTTCAGAGTGATACCACAGAAGAGACAAAGAAGCTTTTAGCAAGGGGTTCTTTAAATAGCCATTGAT
This sequence comes from Myripristis murdjan, assembly GCF_902150065.1. Taxonomy (NCBI): domain Eukaryota; kingdom Metazoa; phylum Chordata; class Actinopteri; order Holocentriformes; family Holocentridae; genus Myripristis; species Myripristis murdjan. Next base: position 3,928,518 of record NC_043991.1, on the reverse strand, counting down.
GTAGATGGTTCATCAAAAACACGCAAGGGTGCCTCAAAGAACCATCAAAAAATGGGTTCTTCTTTAAAGAACTTTGGCAAAAACAGGTTCCATTTTTAGGTTTTTAGGTTCCAAAACCGTTTGTAAGAAAGTTCTATGTGATCCCAACTGGTTCAGTAAAAAAAAAAAAAACTTAGTTTAAATGGTTCTCTTCAATTTTCTTCTTTAATTTTTAAGAATAAAAGCCTCTCTGAGCGTTTTAAATCAGATGACTGTGTGCAGTCATCTGAACCAACATGAACATGTTGTTGGCCGGTTCTCCACGTTCCTTGTTCCTTCGTTGGGTTCCTGACGAGCTATTAAACATGTCAGCTGTGACGCTGTGGCATTTCTCCCTGTTTTCTGATGGTTTCCAGAGCGAGACATTGATCCATTCACTGAGGAAATAATCTGCACATTAATCCACAAAGAAAAGAATTGTTAGCTGCTGCCGCCACCAAATAACTCCAATAAACATGAAGAACCATTAAAGAAGCACAGAAAGTAAAGAGTTCTTGAGCTGCTGATGGTTCTCTGTGGAACCAGAGAGCGTTCTGAAGAACCAAGAGCCAGCATTTTTTCTGAAACAAGTACAGATACCTGAAAAATCAACTTAATGACGTATTTGTGTTTTGTTCATTTAAGATATTGTTAATGCACCAGTATCTTCCCACCCATGATGATAACTAAGACAAGAACCTTTTTTTTTCCCTTTTAACGGTGTTAGTTTTACTCTGCTGGTAATCTGACAGCCGCGTTAACCCCATGAAGTTTCTCCCAAACACTTGGATTGTAGCTTCAAAGTCAAAACATTCTTCCATATTGTTCAACGGCACATCCGTGTTGTGGATCTGCTGGTTGGGATCCCAGGAATCCTTGGGATTTCCACTAGAATTTAAAATAAAGTTCTGCGGGTTTGAACAAAGCTCGGCTGCACAGCGTGAATCTGAAGTAATGAACCCACTGACGGGACTGGCGAGGTTAAAGAGGTTAACTCAGTGGTTCTCCAACTTTTCTTCAATAATCGACACACTCTGAAATATTTTTACAGCCACGTACCCCCTGACAAGTGCAAAAACAAAACTGGTAGAAAAAAAAAAAATCCCATAAAAAGAGTTTCAGTCCGGCTCCATCAGTGTGAAACAACAACCTGATACTGAGATTCTGTTGTTTCTGTTTCTGCTTCTTCTTCTCCTCTTCCTCCTCGTGTCCAGCTGTATCGCTTCAACCACTAATCCACTTTCTGGATTATTATCATTATTCTTTTTTTTTTTTTTTTTTTTTTTTTTTTTTTTTGGTCAGAGTGAACAAACGTTCTCGCTCGACGACCACGGCCGCAGATTTAAACCACAAACACACACACACCTGACACCTGCAGGAAACCCGGAGGGAAAACTGAAGATAAAATTAACATTTTAAGTTAACTTCAGTAATCCAGCGTACCCAAAGGGGGGGGTGCAAACCTCCCATTTGAGAGATACACTCCTTCAAAATAAGGTCATAAAAAAATGACCAATCCATAACTGGCAATAAAAGTCATCTCTCCTCCGACTGATAGTTCTTTATATCGTCCGATACTGAAGTGCCGTGTGCGTCAGGGCGTCCCAGCTCATCTCTTTGGTTTCCTTCAGAATAAATCACCGCCAGCCGGCTGACAAGACGGGCTGATTTCTGGGTGCTGGAGGTCCGATTTTCCTCGTGCATGTGCACCTGGTGCTGCTTTATGCACGTTCAGATTGCATTTAAATATTCCACCTACACAACTTCTCATTAACCTCTTCTGCAGCCTTCAACTATGGAAGAAGAGCCGCTGAAACAGAATGCTGTCCCTTTTTTTTTTTTTTTTTAGCATGAACTTTGACCCACATCCACTTTTTCTTTTATTACTTGACACAAAATGAAGAAAAAGTGACCATTTAGAGCGAGCCGTCCTCTACCTCTGCCTCCTCTGCGTCTCATTTCCCACCACCTACCTTGTCCCTGTCCCTGCCGCTCCCGAGACGCCCCCAGGCTTCGTTCCTCTGCTCGCTCTGTTTGCATTCCTGTTGAGCTCTATTTAAAGTCATGATCACTCAACTGGCTGCAGGAATGCACATCTGTAGTGGGACCCTGTCTCTCTCTCACTCTCTCTCTCTCTCTCTCCGTCTCTCTGTCTGTCTCTCCCTCCCTCTCTGTCCGTCTGTCTGCCTCCCTTTTCCTCCTCATTATCTCTGCCTCCTGCCCCTCTCTGCCTCCATTAGTGCCTGTTTGTTATTTGCTCCTAGCTGTGATATTGGTGCATTAACCTTTATTGTTTCCCTGGAAGTGCGACGATGATGATGGCGCCGGTGATGCACATGAAAAAATGAAGAGCGGAGGTTAATGCTTGTTTATCGCATCGACAAGTAGTTTGGGTGACTCACGGATTAAATGTTTTATTTACAGACACACGGACACACCGTGTTGTTTGTGTGTGTCTGAGGCACAAGAAGAAAGAGAAGGAGAAGGAGAGGAAACGTTATCATGTCTGTGATGTTTGGCGCTCCCTTTCTTCCCACCCGTATAAACACAGAGCTGCAGACTACTACAGCGCACACACACACACACACACAAACACACACACACACACAACAAGCCACACAAGTCACCAAACACCCTCTAGGCTTCATTTACAATAATCTAGCAACCTGCTTAATCAACAAAAACCTTTTCAGTAACTCTAATTAATCAAAAAAAATAAAAATAAAAATAAAAAAATAAAATAAAATAAAATAAAATGAAGCAAATATTTTTCTTGCTATACAATGTTGCCAAAAATAAATAAATACATAAAAAATAGCAAGAAAAAAACAAATTAAATTAAATAGAAAAATTAAATTAAATTAATTCAATAAATCAAATTAAATTAAAAATAAATAAATAAAAATGACTAATTTTCTAGAAATATTGAGAAATGTGAGAAACATTTCAAACTATTCTCTGGTTGATATTTTACCTAGTGTGCTATTATTTATTTATTTATTTTTTTAACCAAACAGGGAAATTTAAATCTGATCCTGAAACCAAATCTGCACCAACACTTTTTTTCTTTTTTTCCCCATCAGCAGTGAAGAACGCAGCTCATCTTCACCCAGCCTTCAGTTTCAATTTGAATATAATTACAATGCAAAACTGAATGTCGTACTCGTGTTGATGATATTACTGCATGTATAATTGTAAAGGTACATGGTGGTGAGGTAAGTTATGTAACAAGAGCTCAACAGGCTGCCTGTGTGGTGGGACTCCGGACCAGAATGACACAGTCCCGTTTGGAGGCTGAGTAACTGTGGGGTGAATTTCCTCCCCGTCCCGTCCCGTCCGTGGAGTGGAGCGGATAAACTTTTTTCTCCCCCCTCTTTCTGCCCCTCTCTCTCCCTCTCAGCGGGGCTGATCCCACCGCTTCCTGAGCGTCCCCCCCTCCCTCCACCCCGGCAGCAACAATTTAAATCGCCAGAACTCACCTTGGAAATCTCCCCGAGTCAAACAGGCATTTCCATGTTGTCGCCTTCCATGGCTGGGACCTCGACGAGCTGCTTCTCGGCTCCCCGGAAAGACCGGCGGGGTTTTAGCGGGGCAGGACAGCAACAAAGTCGGGCAAAGAGGAGGAGGAGGGGAGGAAGGAGGCCAGACCGACGGCGCGGCGCCTGATTGGAGGAGGCTGCTGTCAATCACCCCTGCTAGAGTGGGCGGGTGTTTACTGTAAAAGGAATTCAGTGGCTGAATTTATTGCTGCTGATCCCAGGTCTGACTTCTGAGGAGCACGGCATGACAGACACACAGGTTGCAGGTGGAAGCCCGTGAGATTTTTTAATTTTATTTTGTTTTCATTTTCATTTGTATTTTTCAGTTTTGTTATTCTTTTTTTTTTTATTGTATTACCATTTCATTTCATTTTATTTTTATTTAATTTTTGTTTTTATTTAATTTATTTTTATTGTTTCTTTTCATTTTCATTTTCGTTTTTCATTTTTATTTTATTACTATGTTTTTTCTTTTATTTTCATTTTTATGCTCATTTTTATTATTATTTAATTTTAATTTATTTTGATTTTTCATCTTTATTATTATTTTTATTTTCATTTTTAAATTAATTAATTTATTTTTAACAGCAGCTATGATAACTTTCAGGAGTTTGCTAGTTTTAGCTTAGTGTCTCTTTTTCCATAGCACAAAATGACTATAAATATATATGTATATACATGCAAAGGGTTGATTATTGATGAATTGCAGTGATTCAACTGCCAAGTGTTAGAAAAAGAAAAGCACACATGAATAGTTTCATAACACCATTTCATAATAACATTTCATGACACGAGTGCTGTAATTTTAGAAGATGTGCATGTGTTTTCCCTCACATTCGGGTTTTTATTTTATTCCAGGTCACTAAAATGTGTTTTTTTTCCTCCAGGTGCATGGTATTAATTTTAGTAGTCTTTGTTTTATTCCCTAGGGAATAAAACAAGACAAAAGGAACTTTTACATATAAATATCACTACTAATGAAATGCCTTCATCTGGCATTATGACGCTGTACAGCTGTGGTGAGTTGCGACCTTTAGAGATGTGTTTCACATCATCGATACTCAATAATCATATTTGACCCCAGCTATATTACTGACACCATCAGTGTGTTGCTCCAGCACAGCGTCTGTGAGCTTCCAAGTCCAAGGATGCAGGCAGGAAGGTGGGCGGGGCTTCATGGTATTTGTAGCCACGCCCCATGACACACCCACAAGCTTACTGTTATGATTGGGCGAGTATTTCCCCTGCTGGCCAATCACAGGGCTGGAAAACAAGTGCAGCTCCACCCCCGTCCTTTAACTCACATCAGGAGTCTTTAATGTTAAAGTTAAGAATGAATGAAAAAACTCAAGCCACACTTTTTTTTTTTTTTTCAGGTATGACAGTGAGCATAGTTCTCATTATTGTCCATATATGCACTGATTATTTATCTTGGGATTACTCACCCTGTGTTGTTTTTAAAAAGGGTGGAACGGAACGGACACCATTTATTTATTTAAGTATGTATTAATAATTCAGAACTGTGCTTTAACATTTAATTAACTGCCACATGAGGGGGACAAATCATAAAAAATTAGATGACTAGAGTTGTGTAATACTGTTGTAAGTACTAGAAGCTCCTGTAAATCCAATCTCTTGTGTGCATGAACGTTGATTCTGACTCTGATTTTAAACAATAATTCACATCATAATTGGGACAGTTAATTGGGTTAACGAGGCAAACAGAGCCTCAGACGTACAGGCTGCTGCGACCATCACATCCAGATGACAACAAAATGACACATAACTTCATAACTTACTTACTTAATAACTAACTTACTTAATTACTTAAGTACTCACTTGCTTACTAACTAACTTACTTACTAATTAATTTACTTACTTACTAATGTACTTAGTTACTAATTAATAACTAACTTACTTACTGACTTATTAACTAATGCAATGTCTTACCAATTACTAACTAACCTACTTATTGACTTACTCATTTACTTACTCACTTAATTACTTATTTACTTACTTTCTCACTTATTTACCTACTTACTTATTTACTTACTCACTTTCACACTTACTCACTTACTTAGTTATTCACTTACTCACTTTCTCACTTACTTACTTACTGACCTACTTACTAACTTACTTACTGATTTACTGAGGTTACAGTTTGTTCCACCACATGGTTCTTACTAACCATAGCTTTGTTAGGTTAGGTAGAGGAAGCATTTCAAATGGCCACTCTGAGTGGGATTATCTAATCCAGGGTATCCAAACTGGTGTCATGGAGGGTGGAGAGGCTGCAGGTTTTCAATCCAACCAAAAACTCCACCAGGTGAGTTCAGTGACCACCTGACCTTCAAGCAGAGACGAGGAACCAGTCAGTGAAGTCACCTGGTGGAGTTTTTGGCCGGATTAAAAACCTGCAGCCATGTCACATGTTGGACGGCCCTGTTCTAATCCCAGTGGCAGTGCAAAGTGCAGTGCGGGAGGTAAATCCCAGACTGTGATTCACTGTAAATATTGGATCTAACTGAACCAACAGAGCTGGATTGCTGTTTGAATTACGTGGTTTTGATGTGTGTCTTTGTGTGTTTTGCGTACTCATTGTGTGTTTATGCCGCATGCCACCAAAGACAAATTCCCCCTTATGGACAAAAAAGTTATTCTACTCTCTTTTATCTTTTAATCTATTATCTTCTATTCTGTACTACCTACACAGCAATGAATATTTCTCTGTCTTTTCTAGAGCTCCTTCTTTCCCTTCTCCAAACATTTTTCTCTCCTTTTCTCTCCATTTTCACAGGAATATTGTCAGTGTTTTGATCCTCGCTCTCATTTTTCCTGGTAATGTTGGCGATCCGGGACTTTTAGCTTATTTGTCGCACAAAAACGATAAGATCATCCAAAAGTCTGAAAAGCAGGACCTTTTAAGGACACCCAGACTCTGTGCTGAGTCCAGAATCTTGGTTTTTACATCTCTAAATGGATGCAACTTTGTCCTGTGTATTTTTTGGCGAGGCTAACCGTAGAAAAAAACTGTTGCAACACACACACACACACACACAGCAGCAGCACAGGCGTCATGTCACAAGCTGTTTTCTGTGCACCAGCCTGGGCCTTTGACCCCCCGGACCTCCTTCAAAACAAGAGACAGCAGACAAGGGATTTGCCTAATTTGGCCAATCACATTCCTGTCAGAGTTTCAGTTTTATGACTAACTGACTCGCTGAGTGAGCGGCGAGCGGCGGCAGCTGCTGTCCGGTCCGCTCATTGGTGGCGGGCGTGGGGGGATGTGGCGAAGACAAACAAAACCAACATCAATAACTCTATTCAAAAAGGGGATTTCCCAGCCTCCCCCCGCGCTCTCTGTGATTTGGCGGTTGTTGTTTGGTTACCCACGCCGCCGGCTTGTCCACACAGGTTGACTTGGAGATTTAACCAATATCCGAAAATGTGGTGAAGCCACAATATGTTCATTCCTGTGTGTCCTGTGTTGATATCCAAGAGGGAAGAGAGGGAAGGAGAGGAGGAGGAGAAGAAAGGAGCGAAAAGGAGAATACAAAAAGATAGGGGAAATAATAACTAGATTTAATTATATTTGTATAGGGGGTGCAGATGAAGTTATAATGTGGGTCAAATGACACTTGTAAAATTATTATATTCAAATTTTCTCTTTTTTTTTGAAAGTTTGGACACATCTTAACACAGTAATGTGCTTTTGGGTGCACATTCCGTTGTTGCATTATTCACATCATTTATTTTGGTGTTTCGTGTGAATGCAGTGTGCAATTATAAGGCATATAATGTGATTACCTCAGCGAACAGATGTAGCTGTAGTTGTGCAATGTCAACACAATATTTCAGTTACTTGATTTTGTTATGTAATGTCTCATAATGAAAGCAAATGGAGAGGAAAAAAAAATTTGGTCACAAAAAAGAGTAAGAGCCTGGTTAGAGTCAGGAGGGCAATTCAATTTTATCAGTCTTTCTGTATGTCTGGTTATCTGCTTAATTGTCTCTTTATTTTCCATATAATTTGTATCCCTGTTTTCTGACTTCTAGTCCATGAACATATGGTCTCTTTTTTCTTTTCTTTCTTTCTTTCTTTCTTTCTTTACCTTTTTTCTTGACTTTAACACTGTAAAGGCACTGTGGAACTATAATTATGAAATATTTTAGAGCTTTACAAGAAGTTTTAAAGCTTTACAAATCAGTCTTGTTAATATTAGTTAATACTGTTAATATTAGTTATATCAGTAGTAGTCTGTCTAGCTGCCAGTGGATTTACTGTCTACGTCTTTCTTCATCTGTCTCTGTTCATGGGACTTTCTCTAGAAAATAGTGTAGCAAGATGTGCATTACAGCAATAATGGCATTTACTAATGATAATGATATACTAAAGCAACCCTAGTGGTAATAATGCATGTTTTGTTATGGTAAACATGCTTTATTATAGTTTACAGTTTATTACAAAAGGGGGTTTGGATGTTTGACCCCTGAGTTACTGAAAAGTTTTTCTGATCAGACAAAATGCTCACACACAGGGTACATGCTGCTCACTCTGCATATGTTTGAACTATTTCTGCTTTTCCATTCAACTAATAAATTTGTGTAAGAACATGATTTTCAGTGGATTCTCGGCTGCAGAAATCACTGAGGAGAGAAAACCACCTGTTGCTTTGTATAAGATGGAGCTGCTTCCCTCTGCTGGCCGCTCTGACTCATTGCATGCTGGAAGGAAAACAGATGACAGTAATAGGGGGTTATTAAAAAAAAAAAAAAAATGTTGGATTGAGTCCACAAAAAATAAGTTATATGTTGAAATGCAGGAACTACGTGCACTGGGGCGATTTATGTGTGATGCCCAAGGTGGGCTTGTGGATGTTTTCATATTTCAATGTTTAATAGAACAGAAAAAAAAACAAACACTTATTTTCATTATATAATCAACTTGTGCTCACTTGAGTGTGTGAAGAGCAACAGAAGCCATCTGACTCCACACAAAAAAAAGACTTTTTAGAAGACTGTACATCAGACGCCTATCAGTCCATTTTTACCTTGAGTTTATTTATTGTATGTGTGTATTTCAACAGTTTATACTGAACGGCTGCAATATTGAGAGTCAGAAAGTCACAGAGTGTGAATATCTAGGAATCTGGCTGAATAGATCATTTACGTTTACACATCATTTTGAAAATCACCAAATTGCATCTGTTTCTGCACAAAAATCCTAGTTTTGCCACAGTTTCCCTTTGAATTGTAGGAAAAGTAAAGGGATTATGGTGACATAATCCTAAACTCCTGGCCTCAGATCGTCATTCTGCCCTCAGATTCATCACCAGAGATCCCAGTGATGTATAACAAAGATCTCTGGCACAGAGGCATGATTATCACCTGTATATTTTCAACCATAAATCCCTTACTGGACATTCACCATCCTATCAAACATGAGTGCTGGACTGGACCACTGGACCAAACTCGCTGTACGCTCAGAAAAATAACAGTTCCTTAAAATGCCCTCTGTTTCTACAAAGAACCATCGGCATTTAAAGAACAGGCAGGGACTGGATAGTACGACTCAGGACACAGGAGAAAATTAAACTTAGTCTTTTACTCTCAGATGACGCGTCCGGCAGAGGGAGGGCAAAGAAAAAGTCCAGGATAAACGAGCTGAGGGCTGATACACACCAGGAGGCCGATCACAATGCTAGGAAATAACACTGGTGCTATATACACAGACTAATGAGACACAGGTGAAACTTATCAGGGCGCGGCTGCATAATCACAGTGGTGGGAGCTCACACACACACACAGGGGCAGGGGGGCAGGAAGTTGTCTGAAAGGAGAGGGAGGGTGGGCATGACAAAACACAACCATGAGTGAATGAAATAATAAAGACGCAAAAACATAATTTAAGATAGTGAGTGAGACGGCACACTATACAAATCAAGTTTATTATTATTATCGCATTATTACCTTTGCAACGGGATTCTCTTTCTGCTTTGTAGCCACAGAAAAACAAAAATACAACATCAAAACGACAAAAACGGCACCAGAAAGTCAAAGTAAGTCAACATTCTCTGCTTTCAAACGGAGATTTCAGGCTGAAAGTCAGAAACAAGAGAAACAAACCCCCAGAAAGCGACTCAGCACGGCTTCCTGAATCATATAAGGAACACACAGGCTCATCTTGTTTTCCCGCTTTGTGGCGTTTATCTGAGAACGCGTTTGAGATGGCAAACGGATCGCCGTGTGAAAGTTTCGGCTCATGCACAGCAGCTCGTCTCAGGGGTGATATGAGGTATTTAATCCAGCAGGGACTCCGATGTGAAGCTCTCTTATCGTCCATGGCCTCGATGGGTAGTTTCAGGACATCCCAGTAACACTGATAATATTTACTGGTCGCTGCGTCAATTCTGACACATGGCCTCGGAGATAAGTGAGCATATTTCTTGTTTTCTTGCGTTGTTTGTTGTAATGTGTTGTTAGATAATAGAGAGCGGACTCAGCTGTGATGGGAACTCTGCGAACGTTCCCACTCGGAAAGGGTGTGTGTGTGTTTTTGATGCAGGCTCATGAGTGGACAGGAACGTTTTTCCCTGTTTCATTTCATTTGTGACTAGAACTGAAGTGCGTACGCTCCTGAGACTGACAGCTTAATGGCCTACGGTGATGACCCCCCCACACACACTCACCCCGGGCCCATAAAGCAAATTGCCCTATTAAAAAAACACTCAGGCAGCTCCACTTTGGGTAATTATTCCACATTTGTACGTCTGTGGCTCGGTGTCTGTGAATGGCTTGGCCGGGGCCTTTCTCCACGTCCTGAATGACAGCCCGTCCTCCAGCCTCACTGTGAACTCGCCATTTACTCAACAACCGGTCCACGGGTTTTAAATCCTCCGTATCCAAGCAGCAACAGCAGTGAACTTGGAGCACACACACACACCGTTGCCCAAACATGGAATTCTGGATCCAACACATGTTCACAATTACAGTCACAACTCACATTTGGCAGATGCTTTTATCCAAAGCGACGTACATGTTTTTATATGTCACAAGCGAAGATCTATTCAGGAGAGAGCAACGACATCTTGTGCCATAAATCCCTGCCACTGCAAAAATGCAAAATCTAACCAAGATTATTTGTCTTATTTCAAGTCAAAAATGTCTTATTTCTAGTGAAAATATCTCATTACACTTAAAATAAGACATGATCACCTCAGAAGTAAATTGTTTTTAGACAATTTTCACTTGTTTCAAGTGAAAATTCACTTGTAACAAGTGAAAATTTGCTTGTTTCATTGGCAAAATTTGCGAGTGGAAAAAGTGAAAATTCACTTGAAATAAGTGAAAATTAGCTAGAAACAAGAAACAAATTTTGCCAATGAAACAAGCAAATTTTCACTTGAAACAAGAGACAATTGTCTAAAAACAAGTTACTTCTGAGGTGATCATGTCTTATTTTAAGTGTAATGAGATATTTTGACTAGGAATAAGACATTTTTGACTTGAAATAAGACAAATAATCTTGGTAAGATTTTTGTGCGGGTCCAAAGGACAGAGGAGCTACAAGGCATAGCAGAGAGGGAATGTATAGAGTAAATAAAGTGCAGAGAGGAAAGAGGAAAGTTTTTTTTTTTTTTTTGGATCACAGTCCATTAGGTGAGAGGGTGTTCCCTAAAGAGCTGGGTTTTTAGCCCTCTCTTAAAGACTGAGACCAGCTGCTGACTCAGGGCCTTGTTGTGCTGGAGGCTCCAGATGAAGAGGGCAGGAGGGAGCGTAAACCTGGAGGAGGGAGTCCCGGGAGGCAGGAGCAGGTTTGGTTGCTGCTCTGTAGGCGAGAGTCAGGGACTTGGATTTGATGCGAGCAGCAGAGTGATGTGGAGTGATGTGAGCTGTTTAGGGCTGGTTGAAGACCAGACGCACCGCCGCCTTCTGGATCACCTGCAGAGGCTTGAACGTGCCGCCGGGAGCCCCGCCAGGGAGGAGCTGCAGGAGCCGAGGCGTGAAACCACAAGCGCCTGCACCAGGAGTCGTGCTGCATGTTCAGACAGGTGTGCTCTGACTTTCCTGATGTTGTACAGGACAAATCAGCATGAGCGAGCCCCGGAGGCCACATGTTCCTTAAAGGTCAGGTGGTCATCAATCAAGACACCCGAGTTTCTGGTGGATGGACGAGGAGCTCAGTCTTTGACAGGTTGAGCTGAAGGTGACGTTCCTTGATCCATGCTGAGATATCAATGAGGCATGCAAATATTTATGCTGAGACCATTGGGCCGTCTGGCTGGAACAAGATTCTCTGTGGGGTAAATCAGTGTCACCGTCTGTGCTTTAAGATGGCATTTAAAACGTGGGATGTTTTTATCTGCAAGTTTCTCTCTTAAATGGAACCGGATCCATTGAATTCTGCTGCTGCTCACCAAACCAAATCATTTATTTTGCTAGCAAAATGCGAACACAGCTGCAAACACTAAATAGCCTTCATGTCTCGCTCTTCTGTGAGAAGCTTTGGCCTGTAAATTTTATGACTACAACTTTTCTAGCTTGCTGTGTTGAGGCAGGTGTTTTACAGTCCTCCTCCTCCTTTGGGCCGACCCTCTAATACAACCCACAGGAGCGTTTCCTAAACTAGCACGGCAGCAGGAGATGTGCCACGGTCGCTGTTTGCTTAAGTTTAGGCACTAAAAGCAGACAGATGCTCTTTATTAATCCCAAGTTGGGAAGTTCTTGTGTTCCAGCAGCAGGTTGTCCAGACATCGCACAGGAACAATATTTGGCCACACAAAAATATATCTATCAACACTAGGAGAAATGTATCTATAGAAAAATTAAACACAAGCAACAAAATAAATAAAGTGGATCAATATAATGAATATAAAAAAACAAAAAAAAAAACTTTTGTATACCCTATAAGAGTAAAAAAAAAATAAAGATAATAAAATATGTATAGTGAAATATATCTGCAAAATATCTATTAGAATATAATAGCTATGTATAGATATCAAATAGCCATATACTCATAATGTATAAATTCTTGGTTAAGGTTGGGCAAAGGTTGAGGTTATGGTTAAAAGACCTTTGTCGTCATGGTGACAGTAATAAAGATGCAGAAACAAATGAAACGGAACACCCAGAAATAAACACCTGACTCACTTCATTTGGGAACTGATATCCGGTCTCCAACGTGTCCCATGTGTGGATGACCCACACACAGCACGACCACTAGAGGGCGCTTCACTTGAAAACATAACTATAGGTCATAATGAGTTATGTATGGGGTATGGGGTCGTTTTTTTCTTCAAAAGAGTGGCAGCATCAGAGGTGCAGCAGCAGTCAAACATGTTGCAACTGCTGAATGTGTCCATTAAGGGGAGATTTGAGGGAAAACCAGCTGTATCTGTGAGGCCTGAGGCTACTCGCCGCCGCCCTGAACCTCCAATGAGGGGCCGGGCAGTGAAAGCCAAACCCTGGTCTCCTAATTATCCCATTCCCACGTTACGCCTCACCCCTGGGCAGCCCTACGGCGCGAGCAACACCCCACAGTTGACCCAAAATAAAACTAACACTTTTGGGGAAAAAACCCAGTCACGATGATTTATGAACCTAAGGACATACAGCGCTAAACCAACGCTGCCAAAAGACACAAAGTCAAAACAGCAGCACAAAATCAGCAAGACCGGCGGCCGCCGTGCTGGAAGCTTCTCCTTTCCACTGCAGATCCACCTCGTTCCCAGGGCCAGGTGCACCTCGATGAGGAATCAGATGTTCACACCTGGGCGGAGCGACTGCGAGGGCTGGAGAGCAACAGGGACAAACATCCCAGGAAACCAGACCGCATTCTTAATTAAGTTCAGAGGTAAAAGCTTTTTCTTACTCATCACAAAGACGTTTCTAATCAACATATCTTGAAAATCATGTCGGGCAGCATTTTAGCCATTTTTGCTACTTTAGCCACCAAAATTACTTGGTTAAGGTTGGACACAGTTTTGGTTTAGGCATGAAAACCACTTGGTTACGGTATCACTTACAAACACCGCTGTCACTTTGTGCTGGACTTGAATTTATGTCACTTGGGTGAAAGTTGTTTTTTTTTTCAACCATCCACCACGTCGCCTTGCTCCTACTGCAACCTTGAAACTAAGGATTTACATCCGTTGTGATACGTTACAAACATAACAAACATAATCCACGACAAAAACACGTTCCCCTGAGAATGCAGTTTGGCTGTATCAGATCGTAATTTTTAGGAGACAGGGTTCCTCTTCATGAAAGACCCTTTAAGCCTGTAGCAGCTGAACCAACCACCTCCAAGGGTTACAGCATGAACTCCTCGTTTTTCACTTCCCACGACAGCCAGAGAGCCGAGGTGACGCTGCTGGAAGTCTGTCGTCATCAGCCAAGACCACACACACACACACACACACACACACACACACACACACACAAATTAAGGTGCTAACTGGAACCAGGGTTGTTCTTCAAAGTGATACCATAGAAGAACCATTTTTTGGCTCCACAAAGAACCTTTTAGCAAGACATCAAACATCAAAAAATGGTTCCTTTAGGAGCCAGAAATGGTTCTTTAATGAACTGATTTTAAGAAAGTCCTTGTAGACCAAACTGTTTCAGAAAATAACCTTTTTTTAAAATGGGTCTTTAGTGATTTTTCAGAATAAAAGCTTCTCTGAGTGTTTTAAATCAGATGACTGTGTATCAGGTTGAAAACCAACATGAACATGTTGTTGGCCGGTTTTCCACGTTCCTTGTTCCTTCACTGGGTTCCAGACGAGGTGTTAAAAATATTTTCTGATGGTTTATAGAGCGAGACATTAATCCATTCACTGAGGAAATAATCTGCACATTAATCCACAAGGAAAAGAATTGTTAGCTGCTGCCGCCACCAAATAACTCCAATAAACATGAAGAACCTTTAGCACTTTAAAGAACCACAGAAAAAAAGTGTGTGGAGAACCAGCTCCTACATAAAGAGGTTCTTCAGCTGCTGGGGGTTCTTTGTGGAACCACAGATCATTTTGAAGAACCATCTAAGAACCATTATTTCTCTAAGAGTACATTATGAACAGCCTAAGAGGGCTACAGAGGAAGAGGAGGAGGAAGAGTAAGAAGAGTTAATTCCTCTCTGAGTTTTTATTACTGCACCATAAAACTTGGTGATGCACTGTAAAATCTGCTAAGGACAGAAAACAATAGAAGTCATATAATCCCAATTTTTACAAGTGAGCAGTAAAAATAAAGCAGTTTTATGCTGAAATGGGTTTATTTTGAAAAGGGTTTCCTGTCATCTGCTACGGTCACACAGGTCAGACAGAGAACTGTTATAATCTCTGCTTTTACCAGTAAACTGGACAGGATTTAGGTCAGAATGAGTGATTTAAACAGAATTATTGGTGATATGATTTACAGCTACCCTGTATGATCTGCTGAGGATAAATGTTGACATGTATGAAGGCTGGAATCAGTATTTTGAGTTTGAACGATGACAATTAAAATGATTTACATGCATGACGACTGAAAAAGATGAGTTATACAGATGCCATTTACTGTTGACCTGGTTGTTTTTCAGTTTGTCCCTACCGTTTTGGGAAATGTCACAAGTCATAAACCTGACTTTACCGCTCATATTTACCACTTCGTCTGCCGTTCAAGTGCAATTTCCCGTGGCAAACGTGGAAATGAGCCTGATGAAGCCTTTCCTGGACAAAATGTTGTGTTTATAACCCGGGGAGATTAAAGCACAGGAAGGTAATGAGCAGCGTGAGGACGTTTCATTTCTTCACCGTGTGCTTTTCTTGGTGCAGCACCAGTTTCTCAAACCTGAAAATTTCCACCTTAACATCTTAAGGTTCAAACAAATGCACCATTGCTTCGGTGACAATAAGAATCTCACAGACTGCTAAATAATATTTCATCATTATTTTTTTCTGCTCCAAATGACAGAAAAAGGACATTCAGTCTTTTGGAAACAACAGAAAATTCATTGTACAAATTTCAGAAATTTAAGACAAACAGTTAGACAGAGATAAATGAATAGTTTCAGGAGAGAAAGGAGGATAAAACCAGGAGGGGACAGATGGAGGGGGGTGGGGTTTAAAGACAGACAGACATAAAGGACGAGGGTCTTGGTGAAACGGGGTTAAACCAGTTCTCCTCAGGTCGCGGGGAGCCGGTGACAGCAGGCCCAGGGATTACAGCGAGACACTCTGGGATTACGGTAGTCGCACCCAGACAGACACACGCACACACACACCAAAAAAAAAAAAAAAAAAAAAAAAAAAACATTTAGGCTTACAATTTCAACACACAATCAACTCTGTGACGGTGACTCTGGTAGTGATTTAGGGTTTTCTCTGAGCTGAAAACTGAGAAACTTTCTTTATTTGATCAAAAACACTTTGGACACTTTTTCAGCATCAAATGGTTCATCATCATATCAAGTGCATTCCTCTTATTTCCACTTTTTTCTATATAATCAACAGATAAAAACATGTGAGTATTGTCAAAATGTACTGTTCTACTGTTTATGCAATAGTTAATTCCAAATTACATGTATTTTTTCTTTTCATGTTGTTATTTTCCTCGTCCATGTCCTGTTAGACATGATTTAGACACTTTTCACCTGACCTACGATGTCTGTGATCGCTTGGTCTGTATGTTTTATATATATATATATATGTATAAATACAAAATAAAAAATGGAATAAAGTTAAAAAAAAAAAAAAAGAAATAGAAAAAACTGGAGATCATAACCTTCAAATTTCAATACCAGAACATACAATACAGAAGAGCAGACAAAGTAAACAATTTAAAAAAAAAAAAAAAATTCAGTTCCAGTTAGATTCTAGTTTTAGTTAGTTTGTTAGTTTTTGTCTGAAATAAAAAATTAAAACAAAGTTTGTTTAAAAAAAACCCAATAACTGTTCCTGTATTGCCTGTATTGCATGTTTACAAAACTAACTAAAATAAGCTAAAATTATCGAGAAAATGTCTTTAGTTTTCGTCGATAAACTGACACTGAAACTAATAAACTAAACCAGCAAACCCGCTTTAAAAGACAGATTAAAACTAAACTGAAACTGAAGGCAAAAACTCAAAACGGAACAAAAATAAGAGCTAGTAGAAAGTGTAAAACTATAATAAAAAACCTCGGCTCAGACAAAAGAATTGCGATGAGACAAGTCGAGTCCAGACGTTCAAGATGTTCGAGAGTCAATGAGACGAGGCGGTTTCCATAGCAACCACTGTCTGCACTTCCATTCTAACTTTTCAGACTTTTTTTTTTTTTTTTTTTTTTTTTGCGTAGCCGGATATAATTTGCATCTACATAGTTATTCAGATAATTTTTCGTCTTTCAAATATGAATGAGGTGAGTTCTCTTAAAGGGGCATTGCATGAAATTCCCAGTTTAGTCAACACGGTTCTCATCGCCACTGGTATTTTCTCTCCCTTTTTCCCCTCACACTTATTCCACTTTTATTTTTATTTTTTTTTTTGCCAATTGAGTCTAAATGGTCTCACTGCAGTTCTTCATCATGCAGCTTTTATTGTGAAGTTCGGAAATGACAAAAAAGCA
The DNA here is from genome assembly GCF_902150065.1 of Myripristis murdjan. Lineage (NCBI taxonomy): Eukaryota > Metazoa > Chordata > Actinopteri > Holocentriformes > Holocentridae > Myripristis > Myripristis murdjan. Next base: position 3,911,373 of record NC_043991.1, on the reverse strand, counting down.
GGTTCCTCCTCTCGTCTTTGCTGACTGAGAGTTTTATTGTGAAAGGCTCCACAGTCTGTCGCTGATGATTTGTTCTCTGTGATGGATCTGATTTAAAATGTAGAGAAGGGCTCAAGCAAAAATACACTGATATAAAACTAAAATTACTGACTTAAAAAAAAGAAAAACTACAAATAGTTATGAATAGTTATTAAGTAAATTATTTCCTTCCACCTCTGGAAAAATGCACTGCACTGTGTAGAAATTAAGCCGGAAAAATGTTATGATTCAAAAATGGACATGCAAAATGTAAAGTAAGAAAAAAATGTTTGTTTGCTTTTATTTCTGCATAATTTTTTATATTTTTTTTATTGGACGAGATCTGTCACTCTGCTCATGAAAACGAAGGCCTGCAGCAGTTCAGGCGTTCCAGCTTTGAAATGCAGCTCAAACTGCTCTCTCACTCCAGTTTGGCTCCTGAACTTTGTGATGCAAACGTTCTGGACAGGGTGTTGATGTACAAGTGATGCGTAATGGGGCCCCGGTGTGTCTGTGTGTATGAGTGTGTGTGTGTATGAGTGTGTCTGTGTGTATGAGTGTGTGTGCCAGCTTGCATTTTGACTCACCGTCTGCCAGCAGAATTTACCAGCTAAGATTGAGTCAGACGTCCACAAAGGTGTGCAGCGTCGCTCACTCATGGGAAAGACACAGACACACAGACAAAATGCAAAGGCGGAAAAAAATCACATGCACACACAAACGTCACCCACGTCACACGCGTCAATTCACAGCACACACACACAAAGAATACATGCACAATAGAGTATACGTCCACACCCGCTCACCTTCCCACTCAACCTGTTCACACACACACACTCACACACACACTGGTGCATTCAGTCACACACACATACAAAAAAAAAAGCCACTGATGGCTGTTAAATCCCTGCATGGCGTCATTGCCAGGCAGCGGGTGGGTGTGGCCTTCGCTGGCCGGCTAAACATTCCCAGGCTTAAATACTGAACAGCCGCTGTCATTCACCAACACCGCTCTGTGCCTCCCTCTCTCTCCCTCTCTCTCTCTCTCTCTCACTCAGTCTGGCTCACTCTCTCTCCACCACTCAGTAGGTGAAGCTCTATTTGCTACAACCAGGAAAGCAGCTAAAAGGTAGCAGTGATATTTCCTCTCTGTTTCTCACTTCTTTTTTTTTGTGCACTTTCTGTCACTGTCATTCAGCAGCTGACATCTTATTTTTTTTGCATATCCGGATGCTTTGTGTCTCTTCCCAGCTCTCGTTGACCCCAAAGACTCTCCGTTTTGCACCAAAGACTCTGCAGGACTTCAGAAAACATCTGTGCTGCTCTGCCCTGGGATTGGCCGCCGCTCTGCTGATCTGAACTGAACAGGCTCTGCTCTGTTTGACGTCGACCTTTCGCCCCGTCTGCAACTTTCTGCGTCGATTTCCAGTTCGAGGTGACCTGGTTTGGTCTCTGCCGGATAAGATGTCGCCCCATCTGTCAGTGCTGGTGTGTCTCTCCGTGGCTCAGCTGTGTTTAGGAGACCAGCCGGTACAGGAGGAGATCATCACAACCAGTGAGTACTGATATTTATGAGACATATCAGCAGCAAGTGCCTTTATTTAGACGTGGGAAATGACAAAGTGCACTTCTTCCATCCAAAAGTGCTGTTCTGTGTAAATATAATGTCATTACTCATGATGTTTTGGACTAAAAATGTTATACAGAGATATGAGGGAGGGTAAAGACCTGTGTTTCTGAGTTTGTGTGTGTGTCATTCAAAATTCCTTGGGGGAAAAGTCTGAAAAAGACAGTATCACATCCACAAAGTGGCAACCCAAGTCCTGAAATGAGTCTTTAACTCTGCCTGAGCCTCGAATTTAAGATATTTAGTTGCAGAGCGTCAAACATATTGGCAATACTTCTTGAATTTTCTTTTCGTTCAGGGGTTTCCAAGCTTTTTCAGGTTCCACTCCCCCAAGCTGACTGTAATTAAGCCCGAGGATCCCCATTTGGAGTGCTACTGCCCTCGTAACTCTGATAGGAGGGGATATCCTGGTTTGTTTGGAGTGTTAAACTGTTTTGATGTCTTTTATGTGAATGTTCAAAACTAGATTAAAAGCGGTGAGATTACAGAAATGTTAAGTTGGAGTGAAATCCAACTGTTGCTCGTTTTGCTGAGGCAGCCCTGGAAGTCGCCCCGGGACCCGCTGGAGGTCCACAGACCCTACTTGCTGGTTTGTCTAAAAGATGAATATAGTTTTAATTTTAACTGGTTTATGTCGTGATACACGTGAGGAGCTTCGCCTAAAGCAGCAACAACCTTGAGCACTGAATACTTTTGTCGTTTTTGTTCACAGACTGAGCTCAGAAAGGCAGAAAACTCAGCCTTTTAGTAACTGTTCAGTCACTGATAGTGAATATTGAGACCATCAACCCCTGCAAAAAAAATATTGTGGTCATTTTGTGTTTTGGGGCTTTAAAAATGTCATCTTAATTACATCTTTAACATCAGAGAGAGAGAGAAACTACCAGAGACTTGACACTTCTGATCGTGAACAGCCAAGCTCCTGCACATTAATATAAACGTAACTACATTTATATTTTTATATTTTTATATTTATATTACTACCCACGTAACTCATCCTTTCACTTTGATGCTTTGGCAAAATTGTCCTTGTAACTTTCATGCCAGTAAAGCCTCGGAATTGAATTGAATTTAGAAAAGAAATCACGGATTCAACGAGATAAGCTGCTGTTTTTTCGTGCAAAGGACGTACAAAATATGAGGACAACCTGCCCTTCCAACAAACCAGAGGCTGGACAGGTGAAGTCAGGTGCGAGCTGTGATTTGACCCATTAAACCCGTTCAGGGTGATGAAGCGGTGATGAAGATGGACAAAGACGAAGAAAATGAGCAGACACATTCAGCAACAGACTGTAAGTCTAGAGACGAGTGAGAGACTCGATTTGACTCTTATCTCACCATCGAAAGGACATTATCAGTCCTAAACCCACCACAGGTTTGGGTTAGTCGGTCCCTTCTGCACCACCTAGTGGGTCAGAAGCTGTCAGCATCGATTCCCATCATCAGTCTGTCTTAACCAATCAGATGAGACCCTGGAGACAGACGTACCGTGACGTAGAATAAAGACCAACAAAAGAAATCGGTCATAGAAGGAGGTGGTTGAGGTGGAGGATGGGTAAATCACACGGACCTTCACCCCAGAGACCCAGGATTAATGGATGTTTTCCAACCTTAGCCATCACCTTTTCCCAATCTTTACCATCACGACAGACTCTTTCCTAACCTTGACCAAGTAGCTAACGAAAACTGAGCTCATGAAAGTGGCTAAAGCTAACCTTTGATTGGATAAGACCGCCCGATGATAGGAAGACATGAACACAGCTCCGGTTCCCAAACTTTCCACACCAAGTTCCACTGTGAACCAAAGCAAATCTCCAAAGTACCACCCAAATAGATCGTTACTAGTTCATATGTTGGACGTGACACCACCATACAAAGCTGTTGTCTGCACTAAAATTATGTTACATGACAATTTTTTTGGTTTTAATTTAAGGAATTGGGCCGTTGCTAGGACTTTCAGCAAGGCATCAGGTGGAGCTTTGCGTACCACCGGTGGTACACGAACCACAGTTTGGGAATCACTGCAGTAGAAGGTGCAGTAGGGACCTGCTAACCCAAACCTGTTGGTGGGATTATGACCGATAATCTCCATTTAATGGTGTGATAACAGCTGAATCAGTTGTTGACATGTGAACGTGAGGTAGGACACTGGGCAGAGTTATTAGGAAAAGTCAGGCCCTTGAGAGAGGGACACGGCATGGCATAACTTCATTTTTTAAACATTTTTGTTTAGTTTTTCTGGCAGGGAAAACAGGATGATGCTCAGGATGATCCGCCTTGGCACCCAGGAACAGGGTGGACATGTGGACGGAAAGGACAATAAACATTCAACAGCAGCAGCAGCACTGACAACACAGCCAGAGTCTAGAAACTTCCCAAACTAAATGCTTCCCTTTGTCGAGGAGGCTGCACCCTCTTAATAACTTTTGTTCTTTTGTTTTTCATTTTCGGTATGATGAACCTAATGACCGCGAGGACATAAGGATGCAAGAATGTATGATACTAGAAGAGGAAGCTCAGGGTGATCACAAACAAAATTCCCATACCAAGTTATTCTCCTATATCTCATGCTCTGTAATGCAGACAAACAGGAAAAGGCTGAAAAGGTGTAGCTACAAAAGAAGTCATTGTGCATAAACAATCAGAGCGTCACATGAGCAGAGAGAGTCAAAACCTGTGGCACCTCACTGCACTGTTTTGCAGAGTACAATAAATTATATGTGGGAAATGCACAAAGAAGTCAACAGTAAATCACACGAGTAGATAAATAGTCCTTACTTGCATAGTGCTTGATTTTTAAAAGATTAGCTTTCTAGGTGGATGCACCGTTTTTCTAACATCAAAAGTTTTTTTTTTTTTTAAAGCTTGGCATGGCGCATACAATGAATTGGGGAATTTATTATTTTCTCTCTGATAAAATCAATCTAAAACTCGAGAATTCATGCTTCTTTACTCTTTTTTAGTGTTTTATTTTGCTGTTTGTTTCTGAAACTTAAAAACTCAGCACAGGCACTCGCTCTCAGACGGGGTGTTCCTGCAGGACAAAATGTTAAAGTGTGTTCACACACTCGGGCTGGAGGCGGTGACTTCATGCTGCAGCCCGGCTGGGCAGAGTGAGTCAGAAGGCTGCCTGGTTTGGCCGGCAGTCTGACAGAGTTGTCACTGGTCAGACGATATTTCATTTGGCTCCGCAGTTTTGTTTTGAGTTTGGTTTGGGAGTGTTTGGCAGCGACGGCTCACTCACCAGGGTCCGCACAAGACGCCTAATCAAATTTGCACAGCACCAGTGTGCAAGCGCAGATGTTTTTCTTAACATTATCAGAGTTATGTCCTGTTGGTTCAGCAGCGCTTGGCACAGAAATGCGTTTCACCATGAAGCTACGATGAAATTCCCTGCAATAAGGAAACAAACAGAAACACAGAGCGCCGGTTCAGTGGTGACGGATGGCCGCTGTGGATCTGGGAGCCATTTAGTCTCGTAGGTTTCCTCCTGATTGCTTTGGATTCAAACTCATTAGGAAAGTTGGTGAGAGAGTTAGCCCTAATTAATCTCTCTTTTTTTGTGGTTTTTGGTTTTTCCCGGTAATTTTGGGCAATACGCTGATGCATTTGGCTGAAATAGCTCAATTTTGATTATTCACCGTAGTAAAAAAAAAAAAAAAAAAAATGCAGCTCACATAAATATATCTCTTATTATTGTCTTTGCTGTCTTTGCTGTTGGGGAGACAATGGGTTAGACTTTGACTTTGACTTTCATTATGACTTCCAGGTGATGTGGCATCTCTGGCCACACCCCCCAGTGATGTCACAGCGAGGACATTGCACTGCAAAAACCCACCTCAGAAGTAAATTGTTGTTAGACAATTTTCACTTGTTTCAAGTGAATTTTCACTTGAAACAAGTGAAAATTTGCTTGTTTCATTGGCAAAATTTGCCAGTGGAAAAAGTGAAAATTCACTTGAAATAAGTGAAAATTAGCTGGAAACAAGAAACAAATTTTGCCAATGAAACAAGCAAATTTTCACTTGAAACAAGAGACAATTGTCTAAAAACAAGTTACTTCTGAGGTGATCATGTCTTATTTTAAGTGTAATGAGATATTTTAACTAGAAATAAGACATTGTTGACTTGAAATAAGACAAATAATCTTGGTAAGATTTTGAGTTTTTGCAGTGTGCCAGGACATTTACACTGCAAAACGTCAAAAATCAGCTCAGAAGTAACTTTTTAGACAATTTTCACCTGTTTCAAGTGAAAATTTACTTGAAACAAGTTAAAATTAGCTTGAAACAAGAAACATATTCTGCCAATGGAACAAACAAATTTTTACTTGTGACACAAGTGAACAAGTAAAAATTTGCTGAGGTGATCATGTCTTATTTTAAGTGTAATGAGATATTTTGACTAGAAATAAGACATTTTTACTTGAAATAAGACAAATAATCTTGGTAAAATTTGACTTTTTGCAGTGTAACGAAAAACTGCAAAAATCACCGATGTGACGTCTCTGACTGGGCGTGGCAGAGGTTTGAACCATAGAAACTGAACCAGCAGAGCCTTTGTGGCCCTCGGGGTCCCAACAAATCAGAGTATCTCTGATTCGCTGGAACCCGGGCCGGTTCCACCTGTTCAGTGTCTGCGGCTGCAACCTTTGGCAGGCAGAGCAGCAACTTCTCTGCTGTGTGTGATTTTTAGTGCAGATGCTGTCAAAAAGAGAAGTGGGCGACCACAGGGGGGCGCCACACAGCTGCAGGGGAGGCTCAAGGGCAAAAAGTTGTGAAGTTATCAAGAGAAAATATTTAGAAAAGTCGACTTATGTGAAGATGTCACCTTTTTCTCAGATTTGTCCAAGCCTCAGACGTTGAAAAACCTCTGTTAGAAGTGTGTATGTGCTCTTTAAAGGGCGATTCCAGCCCAGAAGTAACACTAACACTGTTTAAAAGCAGAGATTGATCTAATAATAACTAATAATTGATATACTAAAGTAAAAATGGAGCCCAGGTGAGCCTCTCAGAGTTGTGAGAGTTTTTGGTTCTTCCCTCTGGTTTACATCTTAGAATAGAAATGCCGCCACATTTCCCATCCTGGGGATTAGACTAGAGAGGATGTCTTTACTTGACGGTCAGTGTTTGGTTTGTTACCACAGAGATTCTGGTTGATTCAGAGGGTTTTTTGGCACAGAAACGTTACCAACTCAAACCTCCTGGCACAAGAAGTCTGCACGGCGACGCTGGCTGCAATTAGCGGTTTGGAGAAAGTGGGCCATGCTCTTGGTGCTCCTTTTCCCTTTCCACAGAAGTAAAAAAAAAACAGTAAACGAGGTTGAAAAATATGATGGTAAAGCTGCAGATTGTGTGTCCTTGATGAGCCCCGTGGCCGGACGGTGGAGGCTTCTGGCTTGGCAGATGTTTGGACGGGACGGGGCGCGAGGGCAGCGCGTTACCCGTCCAGCCCCGGCGTCCGGCGTTTGCTGTGTGAATCTGCATTCGCCTGCGTTCCGGTCTGTTCCAGCTCGCTGAAACAGCAAATCACGAGGCTGAGGCAGCACAATAAACACAGGATGCACCAAACAAAATTATTATCACAGCATCCGACCGCCGTGCTCGCTTTGTGCCTGTGTTTTGGGGCCTGTGACCGTGCTACCTGTGTCGGTGTGTGAATGCGTTTGTGTTAGCATGGGTACGTGCCACGGCCGCTCTGCCACGGCTCACTGATGTGGAATGCAAACATTTCATCGAGCCCCGTGTTGCACTGACACTCTGCTCCTGGTGTGATTTGGTGAATTCTCATTTTGTGTGTGTGTGTGTGTGTGTGTGTGTTTCCTCGCAGAGAACGTCCCTCTGCTGGGCGCCTGGGCCGACAGGAGCCCGGAGTCGGACGAGGTGCAGACGGCCGCTCGCTTCGCCGTGGAAAAGTACAACAGCCACTCCAAGGCCAAGAAGCTGTTCAGGCTGGTGTCGGTCACCTCTGCTCAGACCCAGGTGAGCCTCAGGACGCACGTCAGCATCGCTCAGATCAACCAGCTGATGTGACGGTCCTCTGATTCAGTCACACACTTTTGATTTAGCTCTGTCAGCAGCATGCACCACGTACTCCATTAACTGTTTTTTTCTCCATTTAATCTCATCTTCAGTGTTAAAACATAGCAATACATGAATAAATACATTAAAAATGTGCCTGTAGGATAGGTAGATATATAGGTAGATAAATACCTACATAGATGTTCTTTATTGATGCCCAAATTTGGGAGTTCTGCACTTGTTTCCAGAGTTTTCTTGAATCAGCTGTCATTTTTCTTGATCTTACTGGGCTGACCTGCCTTATTCCAGCATACACTGCAAAAAGTCAAAATCCTACCAAGAGTATTTGTCTTATTTCAAGTAAAAATGTCTTATTTCTAGTCAAAATATCTCATTACACTTAAAATAAGACATGATCAGCTCAGAAATAGCTTGTCTTTAGACAATTTTCACTTGTTTCAAGTGAAAATTTACTTGAAACAAGTTAAAATTTGCTAGAAACAAGAAACATATTCTGCCAAGTGAACAAGCAAATTTTTACTTGTGACACAAGTGAACATATTTAACGTGTAATGAGATATTTTGACTAGAAATAAGACATTTTTACTTGAAATAAGACAAATAATCTTGGTAAGATTTGACTTTTTGCAGTGTATTTATACCTGTTCCCAGAGAAAAATCATGAAACAAGTGAGCATGCATCAGAAAAAAAACAGGGATTAAATCAACATTTTACCCTGCTTAGAGACTAAATTACTAGGAAGATGCAGAATATTTTTAACTTTTCTTTTTTCTTTTGCAGTGTAGAAGCTAAAATTCAGATTGGAGGATTAAACTTTCACAGACATTTGACGAAGGCAGAGCTGTCCCTGAGGCAGAAATAATTATATATCTGAATTAAACCTCAGTGGGCAGAGCTTATGCCTGTAAATAATGTTGGACTGTTGCCCAGAGAGAAAAGCAAAGAGTACAAGAAAGCTAATATGGAAGCTAAAAAAAATAAATAAATGCAATCCATGCTGAGTTATATCACAGAAAAAGAGCTCACTGGGCTGTGGACACTAAGACTCAAGTTCTGTTTAAAAAAGTGGAATCGCTCCTGCAGCAGCCAAAGTGAGACGATAAACTCGGGCTCATTAAAGCTGCAATAATCAAAAGTAAAATAATAAAAAATTTGGTTTAAGTGTATAATTTGCTGGTTGAGTCGACATGGTTTTCATCGTCAGTCTGACTCACTGATAAAATATGTGCTCCTTCCGCAGTTTTCATCACTTGAGTTTACATGACTCTCATCCTTGCAGAAAGTCTCAGTGGTTTTGAAAATGTAAAATGTGTGTTTTAAAGGAATACTCCAATGTTTGGGCCTAAAATAGCCCCAACTTCCCCAGACTGAGACCAGATGTTGGACACCATTTTCTCCTCCGTATGTCGAGTGGTTCAGTTCCTATGGGTAGCATTTCGTGTTAGCTTAGCATAAAGACTGGAAGTCTATGGGAGTCATTAGCCTGGTTCACTCAAAGGGAAATAAATAAACCTTGCAGCATCCTGTGGATTTGAAATATGTGCCTTTTTGTATCTGAAAATGAAACATGATCTTGACACAGTGATTTTCTTGAGCCAAATTTCAAACCTTGAGCTCATATAACGACACACTCCTGGTCACACACTCTTAGATCGATCCTAAACTGCGTTCTGGTCCTTGTCCTGTTCTCTTGTCAGGTGACCAACGTGATCAACTTCAAGATCGAGGCGGTTCTGGGAAAAACCAAGTGCCTCAAATCTGAAAACCACGACTTGGAGTCCTGTATTCTGGGGAAAAAGGTGAGAAAGAATAATCTGTTATGTGTGTGTGGATGTGTGTGTGTGGGCGTGTGCGTGTGTGTGTGGATGTGCACTTTGACTACTATTCATGTGAACATGGAAAATGTGTGAGTGTGTGTACAGTTTGTTCTGCTGATGCTTTATGTGATTTTTGTGTGTCTGGCGTACTCCTGCCTACAGCGTTGCAATGCTCAGTGTCTTCCAAACAGTGTGTGTGTGTGTGTGTGTGTGTGTGTGTGTGTGTGTGTGTGTGTGTGTACATGTGTCCTGTAAGTGTATGTCTGCATCCTGTGGTTACTTATAATTGAAACTGCAGACTTTGCAGCGTCGTCCCGCTGCATCGTCAGGCGTTTAACAGCTTCAAACCCCAAACCTTCACCTGGAACATCTGGGTCACACACACACACACACACACACACACGCCGACATGAGCGAACCGCAGAGCGAGGATGTTTACCGGCCCACCCTGACTGACACAGTTACGCATGAACTGCTTTAACTGTGCCTTGCTCAAGGGCGCATCAGCGGCAATACAGAACCACACAGAGCCTTTATCTAGTGCGTGTCTGCAGCTGGGCTTCATTCACATTACAACTGAGTTTTTATGAATGTAAGTCACAGTTTGTGGATTCATTTGATTTGAGTGAGAAGGAAGTTCCACCAAACAGTTCAGCAGCAAATAACTGTGACTACCAATATGCAGATCATCAATATGTGATCGGTTTCTCCAGATAACGTCTGTTTGGAAATTTGCTCCGATGTTTTCGGAGACGCCGAACAACTGTCGAGTGAGCCAAAATAAGCACACTTCCTGATGTTTACAAAATAAAAGCATTATTCACAAATGACTTCCCAAATACATTATAACCAGGAGCGGTGCTTTTATTTTGAAGGCAGGATGTGCATTGTCTTTTCCAGTGACTTCCAGCAAACTGGCCACAGTGACATTTAATTCTCTGTAGCGTCAGTGAGTCGGGTTTCCATCCTAATATATGGCAAATTTTAACCGGATTTTCAGAAACTCGGCAAAACAAAATGCGAATTTATGCCACAAATTTTTCCATCCACTAATGTTACGCGAATATCTGGAGTTGGTTCACTGAGGTGAGCAATAGGTGGCGCTAATTCTCCAGCCGGGTGACATTATACCACTGCAGAAGAAGAGGGTGCAACGTGATGACATATTACAGACGCGTTGGTCAAAAATCAAAACTCTGTTGTTTGCATTAATGTTGTTTTCTTTAATTAGCTGAAGAAAAGCGAAAGTCTCTTCTGGCTGTTGTTGTCGTCTGACGCCATTTTTCCTCTGTCCAGTGGAGCGGAAGTCACGTGATGATGAACGTCACCGTGTATTTGCTAAACCTGTTTCCATAGCAACTTATTCGCATTTTCCTTTTATCGATGCACAAACTTTTCCACCTCCCCCATGTGTAAAAACCCTTTTTTTGCGATATTTGGAGATTTTTTTCCAGTGATGTGAGCAGCTTCAGTTCACAGCCTCACAGCACTGATACAGCGGCAAAAAATCACACATCTGTACGGACGCCGCTGCTGCCGGTCGGCGTCACAATCATCGCACAGTCTAAGGTGACACAATGCATTCTGGGGAAGCTGAGTATAACCACTAAGCTCATGTTGCAGACACAAAAAATCTTGCAAATTTAGTTTTTATGTGGGCGCACATTCGCTCCCTGGACAGTACACCACAGTGTCGTTATGCACAGGACCACTAGAGGGCGCCTCACCATGGCTCCTAATGAGCCGCTGTACAAACGTCATTATGGTGTTGTTTTTTTCACCAGAGGACGATATCACACCCAGACAAGATGAGTTGATTTCAGTGTTAGTGATGTTCCTGTGTGTGTGTGTGTGTGTGTGTGTGTGTGTCTCTGCAGCGGCTGGTGTGCCACTTCGAGGTGACGTTCGACCCTCGCAACAACAAACACGAGCTGGTCGACTTCACCTGCACGAAGGTCCTGCCCGCCGCCTCTCCTCCCTCCACCCCATCAAGCTGAAAAAAAGAAAAAATAAATAAATAACCCCCTCCCCCCCGATCCAGCTCAATGATGAAGACTCCTCCTCCTCCTCCTCCTCCTCCTCCTCCTCCTGCAAACCAGAAGTTCACCTGGGAGTTTCCCCTGCAGCTCTGACTCTCCTCTCTCTCTCTGATCTCTTATCGATGGCGTTTTGTGAATAAATAAATGTGCTGAAAGTCATTTGAAGTGGTGGATGTGAGTTTGGGTGCATCATGAAGTCTCCATGATTTGTTTGAAGAGGCATTAGGAGTGGAAAAAAAAAAAAAAAAATCCTAAATGACTGTAACAGCGCCCAGGAGATGCTGGTTATTGAATGAAGAATTGGTTGTTGTTGCCGTAATCTGATATGAAGCTTATTTGTATCCAGTATATCAGTCCATGAGTGTCTTGTTCACTGTCAGCTCTTCTTCAGCTTGTGGTTGTGTAATATTTTAATGACATTCTTCATTTATTGATTTCTGGCGTCGGTGTGAGAGGGTCGTTCATGATGATAAATGAGTAAATAAATGAATTAATAGATTAAAAAAAAAGCTGTAAAGTGTCATGTGTCGATTTTGCTTGATGTCTAACATTTTGGAATGTAAGCAGATTCATTTGATTGATTTCATAAACAAAGAAAAAGGCAACAAGCAGCTTAACAGGAATAAACACAAGTAAAAGACAAAAACAAACAAGAAAATGACTTGAAATTAAGCAACTCAAAAAAATCCTGAAAATGTAAATAAATAAATAAATAAATACATTTTTTTAAAAATTTTTAAAAAATGTAATGACCTAAATTTGAGCCAAAAATGTTTTTTTTTCAAAGAATTTTTTTCCCCCCTGTAACATAATTTTAAATGTATAACATATAATTATTAGTAATAGTTTTCTGGTCATTTTCCGACAGTGTTTATATATACATACATAAATTGTATATATATATATATATATATGTGTGTATATATGTATATATATATATATATATATATATATATATGTGTGTATATATGTATATATATATATATGTGTGTGTGTGTGTGTGTGTGTGTATATATATGTGTGTGTGTGTGTGTGTGTGTGTGTGTGTATATATATATATATATATATGTATATATATATATATATATATATATGTATATATAATAAATAAAAATGTTTTCTATTGTTCTTTTTTTTAAAAAAAAATCTAATTCATTTATTTATTTTTCAATTTTCACATCTTTTTTTCTCCCTTTTAAGTTAATTTCTGGGTCATTTTCTTATAACATTTTGCCAATTTCTTGATAAACTTTGGGGTCATTTCTCTAAGTTGCTTGTTTCCGTTTTTTCCTTGTTTTTGAACAAAACCAAGCCAGCTGTCTCAGGTTTCAGAGGGTTAAACGCTTTGGCTGTGTTCACACTCATTTCTCAAGAGCGCTGCTGTCCATCCAGATTTCAAAGGGTTGAAGTCACACACATGAGAACAGCAATGATTTTGTCATGGCTGGTGTATTTTTCTAACATCTAATCTTGGAACTAAATCCATCAGTGTTGACTGACAAGAAGTAAAAAACACAATAACTTTTAAATCAGAATTTATTCATGGATTCTGAAGAATTCAACAATCTGAGGTTTTGCTCATGAGGGACGTCTTGAGGAAAATGAGCAGGTGTCTTCTTCACGTCGCTTCATTTTCCTTCACACACCTGCACAGAGAGAACGGGCCGCTGTTAAAGTGAGATTATGGTCTTCATAAGTTAACATTATACACTTACATACACTTTTAAAATAATAAAATATAACTGCTGGCAGCCATTTATAGGTCCAAATTTGTGTGATAACTTAAGTTTTAACACACACGAGTCACTTCAGCTTGTGGTTGTGTAATATTTTGATGACATTCTACATTCTTCATTTATTTTTTTCTGGTGTCGGTGTGAGAGGGTCGTAATAATTATAATAAATGAATAAATAAATGAATTAAAAAAAAAATAAAAAAGTCTCATGTTTACTCTGCAAAAAGGGTGACGTGATGTCTTTGCGGCGTGTGACTGACGTCCCAACAAAAAGATGCAGCGCACAGTCGTTGCTGTGAGCCCTTGGGGTGACATGGCAGTTACCATGACGACGTATCATGTGTGAAAACTATGGCCACCTTAAAGTTGCCCTCAAGTCACTTACTGAGCCCCTAAAAATAATCTCTGTTCATCACTATTACATATTTATAAGTTTTTTATCCATCAAAAACATGTTACTGCCCTCATGAAATATTCGCAGATCTATGAATATGTAAATAGGCCCCGCCCACCTCCCTGCCTGCTGGCTCGTTCCCACCACAGGCGTGAATATTGTGCCATTTTTGAAAATCTAACCAAGAAAAATATTTTTTTTTTTTCCCTGAATCTCTTAGTCACGCTGATACTGTTCATGTGAAGCAGACGTTTCCAGCTGATCTTCTTGTTTTTTTTTTTTTTTTTTTGTAAATAAAGCACATGGCGGAGCTGCTGCTGCTGCTGATATGCAAAGCAGCACCAGTCAGCTGATGTCTGATTGGCTGTGGGACTTGTGGCCCGGGGTCCGTCTGAATCTCACACACACTCAAACACACACACACACCTCCACCTTCAGCAGAGGAGTGTGAGAACACCTCTCTCACCTCTTGTCATTCACTTTCTTTGATTAAAAAAAAAAAATCCTGAGTTAAGGGTTAATTGAGCTTTGAAGGCGTGGCCCTACATGTGGCACCCGGTCTGCATGGTGGGCCTGAGTATGTCGCGAAAACGACACAAATGACTCCAGATCTTGAGAAAACAAGAAGATTAAATCCCTGGCCTGAGAAAAACGTGAGTCCAAAGCTTTTTAGTTCTTCATGAAGGAAAAGAGACACTGAGAGAAACTCATTCATAATGTTGTTGAATATTACCCTCCTCCACATCTGTTTTTCTCAGATTTTTCTCTGTCTAATGCAGTAAAGGTGTCTTGTGAATGAACTAAATCCTGAACTGGCGGTGGCGGCGGTGTGCCGGTTCACTCACGGCAGCCGTACAGCCTGTTGACCCGCAGCACGTCGATGTCGGACATGTCGTCCCTCTGTCCGATCTGCACCGACCCGTCTGGGATGGGGGTGATCGTCTCGGCCCCGTACTCGGATGCAAAGGCAGTTCTAGGAGGGGGAAACACACACAAAGACACACACACACACACACGCACACACGAGGAGTTACAGTACAAATGAAAAAATGTTTACCTTGTCCTTTGACGTCCTGCTCAAACTTTGTGTCTTTCAAAATGTTTCCCCAAAGTAAATCCTTTATTTTCTCTCGATATCTTCACGACGACAAGTTTCCACCCATTTTCACTGATTTTTATTCATTTCAGGGCCATCAATCTTCTTTTTCCTCCTCTTTCTTGGCTCATTTTAAGAAAGAGGGGAATAACTGGAGACACAAAGTTTTAGCAGGACTCTAACAACAGGAAAACTAACATGCTGCTGAATAAAAAATATGATTTTTATAGCTGTATAATGCATGTAAAGGTGAGTAGTTACCTTCCGTAATGCATGATGGAGGAGTAGTCGTACGGAGTGTTCAGGTTGTTGGTGTTGGCCTTGTGGAAGTTGTACGCCGTCGCTGTGGGGTACAATAATAATTTTTGGTAAAATTAAACAAAAGCAAAATGAATCTGCCTTGGAGGAAAAAACTAAACAAACAACAGGAACATGGAGCCGCCACTAAACGGATTTTTTTTTTTTTTTTTAATTTACAGCCACAAACCCCCTGTGGAGTACAAATGAATACAAAGCACAAATTAAGGCTTAGCAGTAAAATGTATTTCTTTTTGCCCACATCCTTTCCCTAAGCCTGATTTTGTGTTGTGTAATAAAATGGAACAGCAAGTCTGTCAAGTTCCCCAAATAAACAAATACATAAATGAGTAAGTAAGTAAATAAGTAAGGAAATAAATAAATAAATAAATGAATAAATAAATAAATAAATAAATAAATAAAATTAACAAATAAAATAAAATAAAAAAAATAAAAAAAATAAAATTAAATAATAAATTAAATAAAATTAAATAAAAATACATTACAAAATAATGAAGTAAAATAAAAGTAACTTAAAATAATGTCAGCATATTTTCAACACCTATATAGAAGTTTATTAGACAATCAGCAAATGTGTATTAAATGAATTTAGACGACTACTAAACTTTCCCACTGGATTTTCACTCTCCATTATCTTTTCCGTTGTTGATCAATCAGGAAGCGGTGAAATGACCACAGTGTATCAGATTCACAGCAGCACCACATGATAACAGGGTTGGGGTCAGAGGAAGATGGCCGCCGTGTGGGGGCGCTCCACAGCGGCCGACCCGTGCAGCAGCGCCGGGGCTCCGCGCTCACCTGACGAGATGTTTTCCCAGTGGATGGTGACGTAGCGGTCCCTGTCGCTCCTGGTGTGCTCGTGGTGGAAGCCGAGCGCGTGGAGCAGCTCGTGCTGAACGATGCCGTGGTGCACGCAGCCGGACACCGACAGCGACAGCTCCTGCCGGCCCCCGGCCCGCCCCAGCGTGGAGTAGCACCTGCAGGGGGCGACAGGCAGCACATGTTGATCGTGCAACAGGGCGAAGGAATACTCAAGTTGTGTGCTGATTACAGGCTGGTGGTTGGCTTTAGCAACAGGTGTTTTTAGTGGCTAATGTCTGATCTATACCAACACACAGACTGTTTACCATCTAATACAGTGGTTCTCAAATGGGGGCGCAGCTAGAGATATAATTCCTAAAATAATTACCCTATTCTACGATAATTTCAATAAAAAAAGATTGGTTAACTTTTAGCACCAAAAATACTTGGTTAAGGTTAGGGTATGGTTGAGGGTAAGGTTAGAAGACCTTAATCGCCATGGTGACAACAGTAAACACACAGAAACAAATGAAAAAAAAACAAACAAAAAAAAAAAACCGTTAACAAACACCAGATTCGCTTCACATGGGAACTGAACTCCGGTCTCTGGGTTAAAAGTCAAATTTCCGACATGGATTTTGCAGCTTGTTTCTTGTTTCTTGACCCAAAGGACAGTTTCCTGGCTAGCCACTAAAAACAGTCGGTTAAGGTTAGGAAATGTTAGCTAACATTAACCACCTAAAAACAAACACTGTTCTAGTTTGGATTTGAATTCAGCAAACAATTTCCAGTGCTTTTAGGTAATTTGCTTCTTTAAAGTGTAACTACAGGTCATAATTAGCTGCTGTAAACAATCTACGGGGTCATTTTTTGCTGGAGGATGGTCTCAGTTTTGCGTACTGTGTACTAGCCCACAGTGACCGTCACCACCACCACACCTCCCCTGTGCCGGCCAGTTAAACCACAGCTGCTTCAGAATAAAAGCAGCACTCAGACAGCTCTCCTAGGAAGTGCTCAGTGTGCTGGTCTTGCATTTGTGCACATTTTTGCACCCTGAAGGTTTTGCTTTTGTCATTATTATTGGTTCCTTAAGGCTCTACATGGATTAACACAACATATTACTAATCTGCTAATTCCATATTCTGGCCTCCAGGTCACTGAGGTCATCCTCAGTCACGCCTCCAAACCAGAAGGTGACTGGGCTTCTTCTGGAATTGCCTCCTGTCCGGATTAAGTCGCGTTCCACCACTGACACTTTGAAATCAAACATCCATTTTTTTGTTTTGTTTTGTTTTTTTGTTTTTTTGTTTTGTTTTGTTTTTTGGTACACGATGATGATGACTGTGGTTTCTGACTGGGGAGGATCAGTAATAAGTTTCATGCACAGAAACTTTTGAAAATGGACTTGGTGCTTTGGGGTAACTAGGCAACACGGCTGCTGGCTGGTTCACACATCAGATGATAGTCAACAATGGATTGAAAAATAGTTTTTGTTCATGTTTTGTTTTATTTTCATTGTTTCCACTTCATTCCTGGCCCTGAATGTGTTTTTTTTATGTTGGTATGGATCAGAAACACTAATCCATTAATCCACTGATCCATACCGGTGTGGATCTGTGAATCTGGCTTCACACTCACCCAAGTTTGCTCTCGATGCTGAGGTAGTCCGACTGGCCGCTGCGAGGAACGAAGCGAACGCAGGTTCTCGTGTGGAAGCTCCTCATGGCTCTCTCTATCTGGGCCTTTTCGTAGTCGTCTGAAAGGAAAACACAACGCAGCTGCTGAAGGAGTTTTATCAGGAGCAGCTCGTAAGCACATAAACGAGCAAGGACAAAGCCGATTATATCAATAAAAGAAGTCATGCTACCTCATTTTTGAGCAAAGTAAACTGGGCTTTTTTGTTGTTATCTTCACGTTTGAATTGGAAAGTAGATCCGGTGTTCTGTCGATTTTTGCTACTTTGTCGAAATTTGCTACCGCCGCACAAACCGACAGGTTAATCTATTGATTCTAACCCTAACCCTAACCCTAACCGCAGAATGGCAAGGCAGCATTTCTCGACAGGTGGCAGAAATCGTCTGAACACTGGCAGGTAGCATCTGCAGGAAACTTCCACATTATAAACTTGCGCAAGGGAGAATTTACCTGATAGTGTAAGTTCACACTAGGACTTGTTGTTTTTTACATTAGCATAATCTGCTTTGTTTGCATTCATTTATTTTCGTTCATTTATTCGCTCTAGATTAATCCAGGAGAGCAACTAATGAGGATATTGCACCACCATGTGGCCAGCCAGGGAACTACAC
Source organism: Myripristis murdjan (assembly GCF_902150065.1). NCBI lineage: Eukaryota > Metazoa > Chordata > Actinopteri > Holocentriformes > Holocentridae > Myripristis > Myripristis murdjan. Next base: position 3,893,179 of record NC_043991.1, on the reverse strand, counting down.
AACACACACACTACACCAAACTCATGAGCGCCACACTCAGGCCAAAATACATCACTAAATCACACTAGCATTGCCAAGATGTTTCATACCCCTACTATCTTTCCTATAGCGCCACCCTCAGGCCGACATATCAAATTTTATTTCTCAAAATCACTCCAGTAGGCTATTACATAATTTGGAGAACATATTTATGCTCCCCAGAGGATGAACCCTGTCAGTTTTGGTGATGACCTTTCATGACCTTTTCTCTAGCACCATTCTCAGGCCAAAAAGTGGGGAGAATACCTTATGGCACTAAAGCAAAAATAAATAAATAATATTCAGACAGATGCTGCGAGACAGAGTGTGGAGGGTTGGCTTGTTTGATCATGACGCCTCTAAATTAAAGTTAAATTTCACATCAAAAGAACAGCAGTCATCTTTCCATTAAGGCTCTGTGCAGCTTCTGTGCTGAGTAAAAATAAAAAAATAGGCCTATCTTATCTCACTGTGCTTCAGTGGGCAGCAAAATGTCTGAGGCCCTTTCATGCACTGAGGTGTTTACTGTTCAGATCTGATCTGAAGCATAACTTCCAGAAAATCTCGAGTGTATTAAGCAGCCAGTCTGGCCAGACACACTTGTTTCTCTTGCAAAACAACTTGTCGCAAGATTTTATCTCAAAGTGAAACTGAACTACAGACATGGAACCGTTTCACTCCACAGGAAGACTTCTACTCTTGTGTAAAAAAACAAAAAACAAAGACTCTATCCTATACCAAAAGATTTGCTAAGTTGGCATTATTTTCACCTTGCATGGCCTGTATCACAGATTCACAGCCCAAAGCACTCACAGAAGTAGTCGCTGATGGTGTACGGCACTTCAACCAGCCCGTTGGCAGACTTTGGCCATTTGCAGTAGTTCCTCCAGCACTTCATGGCGTTCCTCTTCTTAGGAAGAAGCACGTCGCCCTCCACCAGCATGTGATCCATGCCTGGATAACGCAGGAAGACTCATAACGCACTGATTTGCACAAATTTGACAAAGGGTAATGTGATCAGGCGGAATGTGTTCAAGATTTTGTTTGAACAGTTTGCATGAATGGCCCATTGATCATAAGACGCACAAATAAATGATGTTTCACCTTTATTTGCCTCCAGAATTTTTGAAGTAATGTCTGAGCGGCCGAGTTCCTTGGTCTTGACTCCTAAAAACACAACAGCCAGTTACTTAAAAGCACAATATCACTAATGGAGACTCATTAACCACTTGTACTGAGATAAATTATTTTTTTCTTACCTTCATCGTGAGACCGCTCCTAAACAAAACCAAAACAAACACAGAGTGAGCAATGAAAATCACCTTTCTGCCACATGGAAACATTCAAGTTTAGTTTTGATTTTTTTTCTCTTTTTTTTTTTTCTTTCTTGTCTTTGTACTTTATCCAAGTGATTTTTTTTTTTTTTAAATTGAATTACATCAAATGTTTTTTTTTTCCCTTTTTTTTTTTTGAGTGTGTGTGGTTTTAAATCATGTGTTGTATTGTTTCCCCATACTATTCTAACTTTTTTAAAAATTATATTTATGATGTAGTTTGTCTGACAACTGCATTTTTTTTTTTTTTAGAAATTATTATTATAGTATTATTTTTTTCATGATGCAAATTGCTCTTTGTGTCCTGATCAAGTTATTTCAAGTTATTTCAGTGTTAGTCTGAGCATGAATCTTATTTTTCTTTATTACAAGCACGCTGATTTTATGAGCTACATCGGTTTATGAATGTGGGGGTGAACTGCTGGGTGAGATATAAACTGTGAGGCGCTTTGGGTTCGTTCGACTAGAAAACCACCACAGAGCTGCAGGTGAAAAATACAGACAGCAAGTTTCAGTTAAAAAAATAAAAAATAAAAAATAAAAAAAATAGACAGTTGACATTATCCTGAAATGTGGATTCATCTGCATTTTGTCAAGATGTTATTATACGCCTCTGGCAGCTCGTTTTGAGAAAGAGAGATTTTCAGATTTTCAATGCAAGAATAGAGCAGTTACTCATTTATAATATATATAATAAAACACTAAGATGTGTTTGGAAGTGCGGAGGCCTTCTTCTCACCGGGGGGCTGCCGTGTGCGGCGGCGAGGCCCAGCAGCAGGCCCAGGACGGCGGTGAAGAGGCTCGGGTCCATCTTTTTTTTTTTTCTCAGGTGTGTGTGGTCTTCTGGACGGAGACGCTCAGCAGGATCTCTGCAGGCCGCTGACCGGAGACGTCCTCGTCTCGCCTTTATACAGCCAAAGAGGGCAGCGACCGCCACTGTAAATACACTCAAATCAATAAGCTGACCTGTAAACAAAAACAAAGGGGGGGTTTAAGCTCCAACAGGAAGCTCGCCCAGCTTTGGGGTGTCGGTCAGAAGGGAGGCTTTGCATAACGAAGGTGAGAAGCTCCATATGGATGTGAAATATGTTCTTAAGTCACAGAAAACAGATTAAAATAGTGCTTGATGTCTTTTTTTTTTTTTTTTTGGAAAGCACTGATCAAACATCAGAGCCGCTACTCCTGTCTGGCTGAGATGATGATATTATTACAGATCCATGAAAACCCTAAAGCAGCGGGAGCCAACCAGCCCCAACAGTAAATAACGTGCTGGTCTCCACCCAAAGATCTCCAGTTTCCTTTGCTGGAGGTCAGTCTGGAAACTTCAGTGTCGTTTTGCTTCTCCGCTCAAACGGAGTCCTTTCAGAGGGGGAGGCTGGCCCTGTTTGGGTTGTGAACCACAGGTTTGCATACAATTACTCTCACAGTGATGCATCTCTTATGTTTTTCAGATCCCGGCTGTATAAAACTGGCTAAACAAACACTGATTTTACTGTGCATGTTCTAAAAAAGCAAATTAAATTTATTAACTTATTTAGATTAAATTTCTCAAGCTGCTATGAAACTGTTTGGTTGCCAATATCTATTGTTTCATATGACAAAAGTAGAGGGAAAAAAAAAACAGGCGCAAAGCAAAAATTACAATGGCAAAATTCTCTCTCTCATTCTGTGTCCCCCGCTCTCTCTCTCTCTCTCACATACACACACACACACACACACACATACAGACTCTAAAACACTGTGAAGATTAGGGAAATAGTCCAATGATGTGTGAAGCATCAGGCTATATAACCTTTTTTTTTTAACACTTATTTATACAGCTTTTTTTTTCTTTTTCTTTTTTTTTTTTGCAGTGATTTCTTCGTCACCTGTGTGTAAACTTGCCCTAATAACTGATTATTTTCATCTGCAATTGGAGGACACATGGTCACAACTAGATAAAAAAACAAGTGATTTGGCCGTGAATGAAATGAGGCAGAGCGACACAGAAGTGTGGGAGAAGAGAGAGAGAGGAAGAGAGCAGCGGTGGTCGAGCGAGCTAGACAGTGAATGGAGAAAGAGCTGAAGTAGTAAAAACAAATGTTTTGCAAAAATTCTTCATCATACAGTCATAACTATAAACAAACAAACAAACAAACAAAAAAGATTAAGCTGAGAGGCCCACAGGACCAAACACATGATCGCCTCCAGGCTTCCTCCTGGTACAATCACACTCTTCTCTCTCTCTCTCTCAGTCTCTCTTCCTCTCATTTTTTCCTTTTTTTTTTGGATCAAGTGGCGGCCCACTCAGAGCTGACCTGCGGCCCAGTTTTGGACCAGATCCCACCAGTTAATAACCACTAGTGCTGGAGATCAGAGGCTCTTATTTTGGAGCTCAGTGAACCAGGCGTGTCTCCAGACTGCATGTCAGCACATCAAGACGCTGAACTGCACTCAGACTGGAGATACACACAGAAACCAGGGGGGCTAAGAGGAACAGCACTCTGAGGCCGCGGTGGCCCGGGATCCTCGACGCAAGTGGGCGAAACACCAGCTGCCGAGTGGAAACTGGATCCTTTAATAAAAACAACCAGTCGCCATTTATCCTCATTCAGCCAGTCATCATTCGTCAGAGGAAAGTTTTGCTGCAGCGTCTAGTAACACGAGGCCGTCTGGCTCTAAAACGCTCCTCCTGCAGGGAGCCTCGCCACCAAGCAGCCCAGAGATTAGTGCTCACTCTATAATACACCATTATTTAACTGCAAGGAGGACAGCATTTTCCACTTGTAAGCAGTTCTGTGTGTGTGTATGTGTGTGTGTAAGAGAGAGAGAGAGAACTTGTGCAAGCATTACAGCTCCCCAATTCAAAACACTTCTATACGTACAGACCCTTAATCGTTCATAAAGAGCTCATATACATGCTCATATTCCAGGCTCCCCATCGACTTAATAGAGGGTCGTTTTCCACGTCGAGCCTGTATGTGGGAGTCATTCTGCTGCCTGGACATTTAAAGGGCTAATAACATGATTTTACTGCCCCCTGCCACAAAACGATCAGAATATAAAACCGAGAGCCGCGCCGAGCCGAGCGAGACGTCTGGCTTTTAAAACACGTCGTTTTCGAAATACACAGTTGACAGCGTAAAATCTGAACCCGGCTGCCGTGTCCGAAGACGGCCCGGATAAAAAGACACGGGTGTGATGACGCTGAGGTTCGCGAGGCCAGGTTGTGTCTCAGAGAGATTATTTCCAGGTGGATTCTTGCATTTCTTGGGTGTGTCAGGGCGGCGAAGTCGGAAAGTTCAACCGAACCGAACGGAGGCCTTGTGTTTTTTACGCAGACGCCGTGTGGAGGCTGTTTTTCATGTTGCACAAGAATGAGTGGCGGCAAATGGCTTCTTATGTGAACACACAACTTCAAATGCTGTTTATGGGGGATTTCTTTTCTATTAATGAAGGAGACCTTCAGTTTTCCACAGTTATGGAAGATAACTTGTAAGAAATATTTCCTTCCACTAAGTTTACAAAATAAACAAAATAAGAAACTCTATTCTAGTACTGTTTGAGCACAGATAATCACAGATAAACTTATGATAAACTGGTGCAAATATGGGATAAATACAGCAGCAGCATCTGTTCAACAAGAGAGAGCAAACATATTCATGTAAACTTTCTTAAGTGTGATTGATTGATTGATTGCTTGATTGGTTGATTAAGCATTTTTATTTCGAATATGAAATGAAATAACAGAACAGTAAAGAGTTTACGATAAACATAAAAAGTGCATATTCGAAAAGGAGTGAGAAGAAGTAAAACTTATGTACTTCCACCCCTTTTCACAATTATTCAGTTAATGCACACCTGCATACTCATAGCATATATGTACTTTTTTATTTTTTATTTTTTTGGTATGCATCTTTATACACATAAGGGTCTGCTACTACATAAAATTTAGCATGAATTTCAGTTGCTGTTATAAGACAGCATGACAAAAATAAGCATCAAAAGAAGACTTTATCCACATGGACTTTATTTCTCAGTGATATTACTGGATTATTGAGAGACGGCAAATCCCACTTTCATTTATGAGTGAGCGGCCAGTGGAGTCGATTTCTCAAGCCAAAAAACAAATGAATGGATTTCTGCAGTGTGATATTGGCAGTTGCCTCTTCACTCGATGTTTCTGTTGGATCTCTGCTCTAATCAGCGAGTTTATTTCCAAATCAGAGGTTATGATCATATTGTTTCAGGCTCCTTATGGAAAGAGAGGTGATGGAGACGTTTGTAGGAGGACATTTATTGATGTTGCAGCTCTTTGGCCACATCCACACAGCAACAATTACTATTATTATTATTATTATTATTATTATTGTTTTAAAAAAAATCAGTTTGAATCCAAATCCAGGTCAGCCCGTCTCTCTCTCTCTCATCCCCTTCCTGTCTCTCTCTCGGTCTCTAAAGCAACAACTTTTGTCAAAATGCTCTTTACAGGTTTTTTTCTTCTTTTTTTTTAACAGCAGTGTCTCTTTGCCATGTGGACGGTGAAAAAGGTGCAGTTTAATGCTGATGTTGCCTCCAAAACTTTGCTTCACTGCATTTGCTGATATTTTTTGAGCAATTTGCAGTTTTGGACCTGATTAGGATGTTTTGAACTGTGTTGTTTAACCATATTTGTCCTTGCATTTTTCACTCAGTGATGTCAATGAACTGCTCTCTGCAGACACACACACACACACACCAACACACACTTCTAGTGGCTCAAAAGTGATGATTGAGGTGTTTTTGCATAAGTTTATGCAGTGTGGTGTTTTTTTTTTTTTTTTATTTGTCAACTCAATCTACTGACAAAAACCCATAAAACACAGACAAAATCATCAGTGTTTGTGTCTTGTGTGGAGAAACATTTGACTCGTGTTATGAAAGAAATAAAAACGGCTCCTGACTTGTTTCCAGCTTCACCGGAAAACCTGAAAAACCGGCCGTCGTCCCGAGACGCGCATATCTTCGTCAGATGGTAGTCGATGGGTTCCCAGTGCGCTTCCATGACAAAACAACCCCTAAAATAACACTTGAGCTCATAAACAAACATGAACAAAGAAGATTACGGCAATATGCAACAATTTCAAGTCCCAGTACCCATTTTTTAAGAAAATGAAATGGCTCTTTTCTTGTTATTTTCCTATTTGAATTGGAAAGTAGATCCAGCAGGTAGCATCTGCAGGAAATATCCACATGCTGTAACCTTACGCCAGGAGGAAATGATCTGATACTACACAAATAACTGAAATTACACCGAAAAAAATGGGTACCGGGACTTATCGTTTTTAATATTGTCATAATCTTGTTTGTTGGTTTCTGTGCTAAAAGTGTTATTTATTTTTCAGAGCTGTGCTGCTTTGGAAATGAATGAATGGAGAGATACAAAAACAGTGTTGTGGATTAGCAGCCCAATTTTGCTACATTACAGTCAACACACTTTTAGATATAGTTTTTTTTATTTATTCATGAACACATGACTTTAATTTACAGTTATTTACAACAGCATCTTACACTTTAACCCTTTAACCCTGCATTTATTTTGCAGCTGCTTTACTAAAAGTGGAAAATAAAGGGGAAAAAAAACAAAAAAACAGAAGCATACGATGCGGGTTGAATAATATTAATCCAAAACTCTCCTAAACAATTGAGTTTAGGATTTTAAAGGTAAGTACAGCTCAAAATGTCTGAAGCATAGATGACCTTTAGAGTTAGCTGCTGAGCTTTAAAAGTACCATGTATTTTTTTTTTTTATCTTTATTATTTTGTCATTTCAAACCTTGAGCTTGTTACTACCCTTTTGAACACACAATGCCTTTTTTAGTTTAATGACACCCATCAAATTATAAGAGTGTATGCCATTTTCCAAACTCCTCATGTTTCTCTGCTGTATTCCCTCCTGCTGGGCGCTCGACTCGCCAAATCCTGCTAAAGCGCTCGGTGATGGATTGCTTTTATTTGAAACAAATTGCATAATCCTTTTAAGAACAGCCCCCGCTGAGCCCGAAAGAGGTGGAAAGCGTTGTCGGCTGATTTCATGTTGGTATCAACAGAGAGAGGAACAGAATATTTCCTGCCTCAGATTTATTTTTTGACTTCGTTCGAAAGGACGGGGATGAAATGCGGCGGCGCCCGACAGGAGCGACATCGCACAACAACGAAAGCTTTCACTCCAAAACATTGTATAAACATAATTTTTGGGTAAACCTTGTCGCCTGGTGTTTACAAAGATGCTTTGTTTTTTTACCATGTTCTTATCAGCTTCACTAATGTTTGATAGCGGCTTTCATTTTCATGCCGTAATAATTTTTTGTTGCACTGTGTGTCCAACAAGTCGTCCAACCCACACGACCACACGAGTCATTTGTTCCTACCCTCTCGTACGACCCACAGGAGTGTTTCCTAAGTTAGCGCCCCCCACTGGCGGCAGGAGATATGCCACAAGCCGTGTTCTCCTCTCCTCATTTCCTCTCTTCTTGTGGATGTCAAAACGATCACAATTTGTTTAAATTTAGGCACTAAAAACACTTGGTATGGTTAGGACAAAGTTGAGATTAAAGGAATATGCCAACATTTTGGTACAAAATCTCATTTCCCATCTTCCCCAGACTGAGACCGGATGTTGGACACCATTTTCTCCTCTGTACATCCAGTGGTTCAGTTCCTATGGGTGGCATTTCCTGTTAGCTTAGCATAAAGACTTGAAGTCTATGGGAGTCGTTAGCCTGGCTCTGTCAAAATGAAAAACATAAACCTCACAGCAGCTCCGAAGTTGTCGTATTTACACGGTGGATCATGTGGATTTGAAATGGACAGTGTCCATGTGTCACATTTTGAAAATAGGGGGGATTTTATTTTGAAATGGAAAGCGTTCATGCCATAAAATGTCATTACACTTTTCTTTTCAGGAGGATCGAGATATCACCCCCTGCTGTTGTTTTTAATTTTTACTGTACCGTGGCATTTTCAGGAGGTTGGATTGGTCATGTAGGAGCAGGAAGTGGGAGACAGTTTCTATCATCAGTAAAAAGAAACAAACAAAACTGAAGAGAAGCCATTTTTGCATCAAGTATCTCACAGTGCCTTCCCGCCTGCATGAAGCTGTGATGGTATAGTTTGTTTTTTGGATGTTAAGACAAGCCACCGGTCAAAAGAGGTTGTGTTAAAATAAAATTTGATTTACTTTTGTTTTAGAGATATTTTTTAAGGGGCCCTTTTTTAGGCTTGTCTCTTTTCTTTAAGTGCTTTAAACAGTTTTTATTTTATCACTTTGTTTTTTGTCATCACTGGGAAGATACCTAAAAAAAAAACGACTTATTTTTTCTGAAAATAATGTCAAAATTATGTCAAAACAAAATTAAATTGAATTAAATTATAAAATAAAATACACTGAAGTGAAATGAAACAAAAACAAACAGAGCAACAGAGGAGACGCAGCAGCTGCTTCTCTGGAAAAACCGTCACTCCTCACTTTTCCTGTGGGAGCGGTGCTTCGTCGACTGAAAGGTTTTCATCCCTGTCCTCAGTTTTTGACGGTCTGCCGTGTCTTCGTCTTCAGGATCAGACGGCTCCGGCGCTGCAGATGTGATGGAAACCGTCTCGTCCCCTTTTCTCATTTAGACGCTTGATTTGTTGTTTGTGTGTCGTTTCCGCCTGCGTGTCAAACACTCGTCTCGATGTGAGGAGACACCTTACTGCTCAGGATGTGGGACAGGAGCCTGTGCTGGTGGTGGTACCTGACACACACACACACACACACACACACACACAGAGTACAGATTACAGATTACAGAGCAAAGCAGCAGAAAGTAATTTGGAGTACATTAGTGCCATCACCTGGCCGACAGCTGTTACTGCACTGATTCCACTGTAAAGACTGAAATATTTCCTCATGGCTCACACGTCTGTCTTAATGAAACCATTTGAGAAATAGGCCTGAGTTTACATCCTGTGAAAAGTATAAATGTGTGCTTCTCAAGATTTTCTCCCTACAAAAAAAATCTCTTTAATCTGAAAAATAATGTGATTTCCCCCATTTTTCCCTATTTCTTTTTCTATTTCTTTTTTCTTTTTTTTTGTAGTGATCCTGTGGTCCTGTAAAGCCCCTTGAGACTGTAAATATTGATTTTAGCCTCTAAATAAATCTGAACTCGGACATGAAAATGTTCCAGTGATGTTTCCTGAGCACAGCAGCGCCCCCTCCTGTCCAACAATTTCATGAGCACTGGTCTCCTCATCCCAGTTTACCGTCTCTCAGTGTCATGAGAATGTTGGACAAGAGGGGGCGCTGTTACCCTACCAAAACCTGCATCAATCAGCTGACAAGAAAAGCCTGCAGAGGGCACAGCAGATGAAATATGACAGGTGAATATAATTACAACGTCTTTAAGAGGAAAAAGTCTTGAGGAGTATTGGAAAACTAAATAAACCTTTTCAAACTGTGTATAAATTTGTGTTTGACCCCCTGTGCAGGTCCTGTGGTATCAGGAGATGCACGTCCTGCTGATTCACCTCAAAATATCTGTACATAAAACTGAACACGAGTGTATTATATTACAAACTACATCCCTGTCTCAGTTTCTCAAATCTATAAACCTGGAGATCCATTATTGCTGCTGGCAACAGAGTGCAGTTTAGTGGATTTTTGACGTCAAAGAGCTCTGAAATACCGGCGTAAGTCAAACTGTCACTTGATTCACAGTATAAATCCCCTTGGAAAACCCCCCGTGATAACGAGGGCTGCTAAAACAAAAATATTATCAGGTGATTTTTAACCAGGTTAATTTTTTTTTTTGCATTATTGATTGCATTATTTGGGCAAAGGTTTAAGGAGCAGCTGTGTCCGAGTTACTGACTTGCTAATGACTCTCTGGATCTCTCTGTTCTCCTCTTCTTTGAGTTTCAGCAGAACATGCTCCAGGATGGGAAGCTCCAGGTTCAGGTACTGAGCCACCTGGTGGACGGGAGAGGAGGGGAGAGGAGGGGAGGAGAGAGGAGAGGAAAGAAGAGAAGAGGAAAGGACACAGTGAGAAGAAAGGAAACAAGGAGAGCAAAGGAAATGAGGAGAGGAAGAAGAGAGGAAATGAAGAGAAGAAACAAGGAGAGCAAAGGAAATGATGAGAGGAAGAGGAGAGGAAACGAGGAGAGGAAGCAAGGAGAGGAGGGGGAAGAGAGGAGAGAAGATGAGGACAGGAAAGGAAAAGAAACGAGGAGAGGAGAGGAATGAGGAGAGCAACGGAAATGAGGAGAGAAAATAAAAAGGAAATGAAGAGAGGAGATGAAAGGAAACGAGGAGCGGAAAGGAAATGAGGAGAGGAAGAAGAGAGGAAATGAGGAGAGCAAGCAAGGAGAGCAAAGGAAATGAGGAGAGGAAGAGGAGAGGAAACGAGGAGAGGAAGCAAGGAGAGGAGGGGAAGAGAGGAGAGAAGATGAGGACAGGAAAGGAAAAGAAACGAGGAGAGGAGAGGAACGAGGAGAGCAACGGAAATGAGGAGAGGAAGAAGAAAGGAAACGAAGAGAGGAGATGAAAGGAAATGAGGAGCGGAAAGGAAATGAGGAGAGGAGAGGAGAGTTGAGGAAATGAGGAGGGGAGAGGAAAAAAGGAAAGGAAATGAGGAAAGGAGAGGAAACGAGGAGAGGAAACAAGAGGAGAGGAGAGGAGAGAAGAGGAAAGGATATGAGGAGGGGAGAGGAAACAAGGAGAGGAAACGAGGAGATGGAGAGAAACAAGGAGAAGAAAGGAGAGGAGAGGAAAGGAAAAGCGGAAAGGAGAGGAGATAAAGAGAAAGCAGAAGAATAAATAAAATGAAAAGGAGAAGATGGAAAAAATGAGAGAAGAAAGGAAACGAGAGAAGACAAGAGGACAAATCAGAAGGACAGAGAGCGAGTGAATGACAAACTGAACAGATAAACAACAACAACAACAACAAGCAGCTGAATAAAAAACTGTCAAAGTTTCTCGGTGAGCGACATCATGGAATAACAGATTTTCTAAATGAGTCACAAAACACAGACTTGATTTGTTTTTGCTCTTGCAGCTTTGCACCGCGCACACACTGATTTACAAAAGGCACATGTTTTTTTAATATTTCTAATTTCTTTTCTGTTTCTTGTAATTTAATTCTTCTCTTGAGAATCTGAGCCTCTGCAGCTGACCCAGTTTCCCCTCACAGATCAATACAGGATTTCTAATTCTGATTCTGGTTTTAAAATATCCATCCTGTCCTTTGCAGCTTCAGCGACCCAGTTTCCCTCTGAGATCAATACGATCAGGACAGAAGAGCGTGAGACAAGCAGAGGAAAAAAGACAAATTACAATTAAACTAAGTCACTTTTTGAACATTTGTACTTGTAGTTGAAAACGTGTGACTTTTGCTCGGCTGCATTTCAAAGACGGGACTTTTGACTCCACAACATTTCTATGAAGGTTGTCGTCACTCGTTTTTTTTTTTTAAGCACAGCTTTGAAATCAGCTGTTTATTTATTTATTTTCATTTCTAAAATGCGATTGGCCGCACGCTGTGGAGAAAAAACAATCACAGAATCCGCTTTCAACTAGGTTTGATTCAAAAGCAGAAACACGTCATCGCGCTGTGTGAAACAGGACGTCCTCTTTCAAAATAAAATGCTGTAAAATAATCCACATGACTAGGAAAAATACACCACCCAACAATACGTGCGCCAACAGCTGCTCTCTGACAGCCGTCTGAGTGTTTTTTGGGTGGATGTTTCCTTTAAGCGATGCGTGCGGGGTGGAGGTGAAGCGCTCACATCGTTGCTGACTTCCTGCTCGTCTCTGTCCATCAGAAATATCTTCATGATGTCTTCAGAGGGACCCTGGAGTATTCGCTCCCATAAGGGCTGGTCTCTGTTACTCAGCTTCCTCCTCTCTGGAAAACACACACACACACACACACACACACACACACTAGTCACATCACACACTAATCCTGAAGTCCCATTTAACCTCAGGTGTGACGGTGACGTTCCTGTACCTCCGCTCTGGTGAACACAGTAGAGGGCAAACTCCTGAGGATCATTCTCTATCTGCAGGATGAACAAATCACACACAAACACACACACACACACACACACACACATACACAGACATTTTCATCAGCATCGTCTTATTCTGAAGGGAAAAAAAACATTGCTGTTGTGATTTCTGGACAAATAAAACAACAACAACAGCAAAACACAGCCGGCATCATCTCATTATAACATGAAACTTGCAACAACGAAAGTCTTTTTTCTCACTATATTTATTATCATATTAAATATTATCATATATTATATAATATATATTATATATTATCATATTAAAATGACACCTTTTTCCTGTAATTATGACACATAAGCTTATCTGGATATAATAAGACACTACTGCCGTTACACCAAGATATCTATTAACATTTCTCAGTAAGATATAATAATAAGATAGGTGATCTCATTATAATGTGATCGCTTATCACATTATAATGAGGTAACTGATCACATCAAACAGCCCAGGGCCAATGGGAATGAAACCCCTATGGATTAAAACTTACCATTAAATTAAATTACCATTTAAATAATATCATGCTAATTTCATGTTTGCCCAAAAGTCATTAAATATGAAACAAAAAACAAAAGACAAAACTAAACTAAACTAAACAAAACAAAAAAAATGATGTTGATTGTGTGTTTAGAGACATTAATGTGGTCAAATTGAACGATGGATTTTTGTTGAAGCTTCACCTTGAACTTGCTCAGCAGCTGTTCGATCACCTGGTCTGTGGTCAGCTTGCTGGAGATCCGAACCTTCGTGGGAGTGCCAACGGATGGAGTGAAGATGGAGGTCTGGAGAGAGAGAGAGAGAGAGAGAGAGAGAGAGAGAGAGAGACGGGTGAATAAATGGGAATAAGACATGATCCTCATTTCTCTGTTTTCATAATGATCTGTAAAATGGTTTTGTCTGAGATTAGGGAGGCACAGGGGGGTGCGTTTTTTGGGTTTAATCTGGATTCCCGTTTGGTTTCACTCTAACGGCTCCACAAAAATCTCGTTTTCCACTGCAGCAACTTTCTCCAAATCACAGGAACCCTTTTGAGGAAGCAGGAACCCAGGAAGCAACATGAAATTATAGCCCTTGCCATTTTTAAAATCAGCAGCAAGCGACGGCAAACACAAATTATCAAAAGATCGTTCTATCAAGAGATCATTGGGATATTTACTGAGAGGAAAAAAATATACTGTTTGTCTGTTTGCAAATGATTAGTAGTTACTCCATGAGATATTGTGATATTGCAATATGATTTTAGTGGAATTGGTAATTTCTGTATCATAATTTCAGTTCTGTTTCGATGAAAAAATAACGATTAAAGTGATGATGATGTGATTTTTGCTGGAGTCTGTGCCACACAAACATGTTTTCTTATGTTTTCAGAGCAGAACTTACAGGCCAGGACATTTTTGTAGCAGCACAACACCTGGTCTTTTTGTTTTTTTGATCATTTTGAGTAATTTTTCAGCTGTTCATCACACCTGTCCACTCCTTCCTGCCCCCGGTTGAGGGTAAAAAGGACAAGAGGGGAAGACGGACAAGAGACGCCGAGTTAGAAAAACCACCTTATAGTTGTAGAAGTGTCCATTGATGGAGAAGCGGTGTTGTCTTTCTCTCTCCCTCTGCGCCGCTGACTTGACCTTCCCCCTCCGCCTCTTCACCAGCGAGGCGTCACTCATGCAGCGAAACAAGTTGGACTCCGCCTCCAGCTCGGACGGCTTCAGCCTGGCCGGGCGCAGCGTGGTGGTCTCGTAAATGACGGGGCCTACAGAGACAGACACATCGATAAAACCCTCACCTGGACCAGCAGCGGGACAGACAGACAGGTTAGAGGACTGTCGCTCTGTCCGTTTGGTCAAACTCCCACTGGAAGGTTAGTCAAGAGTCAGTTGTCGTGGTAAATGTGTCCACAAACATCCCGTCAAAGTGTCATTTGGCCATCCACACTGGGAACTTAACCTTTTTATTGACCATATTTACATGAACTGCAGTGTTTTGATGGTTAACATATTAAGGAAATGCTTGGAACAAGAAACATCCATTCAAACTATGGTTATAATCAGAATCAGTAACAATCACAATACTCCATGTGTCTTCAGTAATCTGATTAAGTGTATTCTGAATATAATCTGAATACTCCGAATACCCAGAATCTCAGAATCTGTAAATATTCTGCGCATTCTGATTGTCGTACGAATAGTCCACGAGTCTTAATCAGATTAACACATGTAGACTACTCTGACTAGAATCAGAATACTCTGAATTTTAGATTTAAAATACTCCATGTCTTAATCAGATTAAGACATGTGGGCTATTCTGATTACAATCAGAACACTGAGGAGGTAAAACAAAATAGTCCGTGTGTCTTAATCTGATTAAGACACGTGGATAATTCTGATTAAATACAGAATACTCAAAATACTCCATGTGTCTAAAACAGATGGAGTATTCTGATAAACTCATAATCTCAGAAGCAGAATATTAATTATTGAATTATATGAATGATATGAATTATTTTGCAGCATGAGGGTAAAACTGGTTGGATCCCCACGTGTCACAGTTTGACCTCATTTCTTACTTTAATCTGATTGGGTTATTGAATGTGATTACAGGCATGTACAGCATATACTTTAATCTTGCTGTGACTTTTTATTTGAGTTTTTACTGCAACACTAACACTTTTACTGCAGCTCAACCTAATCTCAGGTGTCGCCACAAAAAATGTCTTGACAGCACAATGTTCTGCCAGATTTATAAAGAAAACAGCCCCAGAGGTAAACCAGGGTTAGGGTTAGGGTTAGCTGTGGTGGTTTTCTTATTTTTATGTTTTTTGATTCTGACAACAAAAAAGGAAAAACAACTTTGTTTTTCTGTTTTTTAATTTTTGGTTAACCTTAAGATGGCCCAATGTTGCAATACTTGTGTTTACAGCGATAAACAGTGATAAAACACTGAAAAAAAAAAAAAATGATAGTGAAGGTCCCTAGAAAAACAGACAGCATATTATAAATGATGACTAAAGTGACTGTAAGGTTGGAGCGAGGTAAATTAAAGTGACATGTTAAATAAACATCCCATCCCCTGACCCCGTGTGTCCCATCACAAATCACTTCAGCAAGAATTCATGACCTGGAAACCAATTAAAACACCTTCAGCATGCAAGACTGCAAAATGACACAGTTTATCAGAAAACCTGCCAATTTTTCTTCCCCTTCTTCCCTGTTCTTGGCAAGGAAGGAAAAAAAAAACAAAACAAACGAACCTGCTGATGGACTGCTGCCTCCCGTCTCCTGGGGCGTCTCTGCCATCTCGTCGATGTGGTGAAGGTCGCTGTACTCGCCCCACCGCGTCATGCCTCTACACAGATATGAAAACACAGAGAGAGAGATGATTCAGTGTTACATAAAGAGAAATAAACTGTGTGAGATATTGATCAGGAGTTTGGGAGCTTTTTGGCTTGTTTATGGTGCTGATTTTGGCCACTTTTATATTCAAAATGTTGGACTCCGGTGTGAAAATTCGTCTTCTGAACTCACTTGGGGACAAACAGATGGATGGATGTCCCGTAGTCCCCTCCCTGATCTTTATTGTGGCAGTATATGTGTGTGTGAGTTTTAACTGGATCAATCATCAGTGAAATGTCAGCATGAATCCCTTACTGACTGTTTGCTGCATTATACATGAAGATAATCACCAGTTTTGACTAGCCTGTAAATTGTGAAGCCCACATCTCAGCTTCCTGTGTAAAGGAATGTTCTTTGTAATGATTAGTGCGTCTACAGCATCACATCACTGCTGCTAAGTTGTTGCTGTGTCAACAAACTGTACGGTTTGATCACTTTGTCATGGTATCAAGGCTGCACAGTGGAAAACTCCTGATTCTCTGATGTCGTAAAACTAAAAAAAATATACTGTCATCCTAGTGTTATTATTATAAAACTAATTTAATCCCTTTGTGAGGCCCGTCTCTTGTCTAAAAACACTTGGACATGGATAAAAAAAAATCACATATTATAATGTACTTTGCATTTCTGGGTCTAATTTGTTGTTTGCATTTTTCTTTATGCTATTCTCTTCTATTCTATTATGCTGTTCAGGAGGAGCAGTAATGCAGCAGCGGGTCACATTTCTGCAGATCCACTCTCACAAAACTTTCCACGCCATCATCATCCGTATTGGTCTTTCCACCCACACGGCAGCGGGCGCCCAGCATCTGCAGGGTTGTTGAAAGTCATTGTGGGAAATGTAGGAAATCACAAACTGAAATGGGAGTAGCTGAAGTTAAATTAATCACAAAGCAGGGAACATCACAGATTGATGATCTTCAGAATAAGAGCGGCAGCTGGACGCTTTGGTTTCCCAGGATTCTGAATTGGTTTCCCTCCCTGGTGTTTAGATTTATTTGTCTCTTCTGTGCTGTTGTCTTTTTTTCCCTGTGATTTTCTCCTATTGGTGAAGGTGAAGAGAGTGCACTGCAAAAAAATCTTTATTTATCCTCACATTCAGTGTTAAAATGGCCGCGGTGGGCAACACAGTCAGGAGAATAAAATCCTGCCTTTTGCACGTTTCTGCAAACCAACAAATCTGTTGAAAAGTCAACGTTTCTGAATCAGAAATATGTTGCATATCAACATTTAGATTTAAAGCCAATGTGGTGGAGCTGCGTCGACGTCATGTGACTGCTAACGTCGGCTATTTTAGCTGTTTTAGCTTTTATTTGCTTTGATTTCTTCATTATCCACAAAAACCACTTGGTTAAGGCTAGGAAACATTAGCTACTGTTCTCTGATAAGAGCCAGCGAATGTTAACTAAGTTGATTAGCATTTGAAATAAGTGGAATTATCCCGTCCCACTGGCAGATTTTTTTTTTTTTTTTTTTTTTAACCTAATTTGAAGAAAAACAAGATTTGGACACTGAACATGAGATTAAATGGCTTGTGTGAAATTGGC
Organism: Myripristis murdjan; assembly: GCF_902150065.1. Classification (NCBI taxonomy): domain Eukaryota; kingdom Metazoa; phylum Chordata; class Actinopteri; order Holocentriformes; family Holocentridae; genus Myripristis; species Myripristis murdjan. The sequence continues at coordinate 3,875,820 of NC_043991.1, read as the reverse complement.
TCTCATTTCTTTTGGCTGCATATTCAGTATCAGCAACACATTTAACACATTAGAGAGAATAAAAGCCCTGATGAAATGTCCATAGCAACCTGTGGCAATAGATGTTGATAAAACCTAATCAACTTAATAAACAGCTTTTCCCTCTATACATTTTTGATTTCAGATCATTGTTGACTCCCACTGTGCCTCGCTCTGTGATTCTGGCAAAATGACACACAAAAACCTGAAAACAACCTCTTGCCTCCGACAGGGCTGATGGGGCTGACGGGGTCGGGTGACGTGAGCTGAGGAGAGGGAAGCGTCTGTTTGTCGTCCTGTATTTTGAGCCTGATGGGCCTCCGTACCCCCCAGCAGATGTTCAGGAAGCCCTCCACCACCACCTCGCCATCATCACCCTGATCCACACACACAGGCAGACAGAAACATACATGTGACTGCAAAAATCAGATTTCACCTGCACACCCAAACTCATTATATAACATCTATCCATCTCCAAAAGGTGTGCAGTTTTCAAGAAGTAAAACAATATATATATATATATATATATATATATATATATATATATATATACATATATATATATATATATATATATATATATATATATATTTGGACATTTTACAACTAATCAGTGGTTTGTCCTCAGGGAGACTCTGATGTCACTGATTAGTTTTCACTTTGGCTAAAAATGCAAAGGAAAAATCTGAAAAACGAGGTTTACCCAGCCAGAGATGAGTCAGATTTATCTGCTCATTTTTCCGAATTAGAGAGAGAAACTTGTCCAGGTTCTCATAAACCACTGCACATTTTGGACGTTTAGTAATATGACAAAACTATAAGATCTGCCAAACCTTTGAATCTGTTTCTGCAAATTTATGGCAACTTTGTGGAGGCAATTTGGTAAAATAGTTGCAACCAACCTCTGCTCAGCAATGTATATGTTCTACTGTCTATCGCATTTATTTTTTTTAATTTTGTTAGACAGCAGACAGACAGTCGAGCCAACCTTTTGTTTAATTAAAACAATATAATTGCATTTTTTTTCTTCATGCTTTCCGTTTGGACATGAAAGTGGGAAGATAGAAGTTTTTTCTCGAGTCCAGATGTGCAGTATTCCAGTCAGGGTCTTACAGACAAAACATATTGTCTACTTGTCTAATTGTCTAATTTTGACACTCTTGTTCCCTTCCCTGACCGGGACATGCTGACTGAGAGGTGGACGGGCTCTTAAAAACAACAAGCATTTTCATATTTCATGAGCCTGTCCAGGTGGAGGAGACGTGGCTCTGGGTCGTGTGGCAGCAGCAGAGGCTGTTTGATTAAGTGACAAGAATTGAATTGAAGAAGTGAAGTCGTGAGCCTCTGTTCTCTGATTCAACACCAAACGCTCCGGTTTGCTGAAAATCACCCTGTGACTCTCTGAGCACTGAAACTGGGCTCAGATTATTTGGTTAAAGGAGTAAACACTGAGGCGCTCTCTTTCTTTCTTTTATAGATCAGCTCCGAGTCACCAGAGTGTGGCGCTGCAGCTCCACAGCCGAGCCAAAACGAAAAGAAACGAAGTGAACAGAACCGAACAGAAATGAACCTAAACAGAGCTGAGAGAGAGCAGAACAGAACAGAAACAGACAAACTAAAACTAAAAACAAAAACAAAACAAAACAAATTATTTCAACATGGTATTTCTGCAAAAAGTTACATCGGTGACAAAAAAAAAAAAAAAAAATTCTGGTAACTTTTGGCTGATTTTAGTGTGTCTGCTGCTGGAGGTGAACAACTTTACCATTACACTTATGGTGCAGGTCCGTTAGTGATACTTGGCTTTATTCTCAGCTAGTTTTTCCTCTAACTGTTCAAAACAATTAAGTAAAACAAGGAATAAAAACTATGTAATATTATACATTAGAATAGAATAGAATAGAATAGAATAGAACAGCATGATACCGACCTGATGGTAGCTGAGGTGCAGCTGCGTCTGGTCCTTCAGGAAACAGTTGTAGGTTTTCAGCAGAGACAGAAACTCTGCCCTGAAAAAACAAAAAAAAAAAAACAAAAAAAAAAAAACACACATTCACTCACACACAGCCGAGCGCCCATTCATCTGAACAGGAGCAGACGTTTAGCAGAGGATTGTGGGAAAACGGGGCGAATTTGTGGATGGAGTGGACAGGCGCAAGAAGCCGAAAGCAGGACTCACTGCAACTTCGAAAATTCAGCCGTCCAGAGGATGAACGGATGAAAAATGATCTAAGCTACAGCTGTTTCTGAGAGCAGGGATGAATTTAATTCTGCAGCCGGATTGAAGAAAATCTCCACATTTCAATTTTCACACAGCTGAAACCGATCATGTCACATTAACCCCTGACAGACCAGCAGACCACCTGTCAGCGAGCAGCAAACACACCACCTGTGCAATTATAAGCTATTTTGAAACTGTCCATATCTCTGAATAATTTATGTTTATTTCACGCCCACAAAGCCTCCCCAGTGAGCTGATATTCAACACAACACCACACTGACAGTACAACACACTGCGACACAGACGCATGAGTGGTTAAATGCGGCAGATTTATGAATACGTCGCACGATAATGCAGTTATTGTGCATTATTGTGCTTCAAACAATCATTCACTAGGGCCAGAGGTGATTCTTGAGCCTGTTGGGGCCCTAAGCAAAAATTCCCAGGGGGCCCTTCTGACCAGTGTCCATCACCATCATGTTATAATTACTCTGACACCAACGAAAAATGTATGAAATCAATACTTTTTTAAATTGTTTTATTCCCAATGTCCACATACCATACCTAATATATTAGAATTCAATAACATGAAAAACCTTGTCATTTTGAAAATATAAAGTATGTGAAATTATAAATAAGATAAGATAAGATACGATATTCCTTTATTAGTCCCACGGTGGGTAAATTTCAAGCATTACAGCAGCAAAGTGGATAGCAAAATATTAAGCATAATTTACATTATAAACAGTATAAACAGATAATAAATAGCAAAAAGCAATATAAACACTATAAACAAGGAATATAGAAAAAAATGTAAAGAATAATAAAAAACAAAATAAATAACTCACTGTTACATTGTAAATAAGCCACATTATCAGCACTTTTTCAGCACTGGTTCAGATTCTGCCTTGAGCTGCGGCTAATACATTTTTGAGACATTTCGGTAAAAACAGGCCTCGGGCCCCTAGTCTCAGGGGCCCCTGTCAGCTCAGGGCCCCAAGCAGTCGCCTGCCCTGCCTGTTCACAAACTGCAGGTCTGACTAGGGCTCGTTCATTAGCCTCGCACGATGCTTGATATATCTCAGGCAAAGCTGACAACAATTACACTGGTAAGATGTTTTATTGGCATATAAAGTGTATAAAAGTAAGTAAAAAAATAAGTATAAATAAGTAGCCAGAAAGTATCCATATGGTTACTTCAGATTAAAGTGCTTTGAAGTGATAAATAGCACACACTGCAAACATCTCTATCTTAACAAAGCGCTGTGTCTCATGAAGTTTTAGATTCTAATTTTCTTCAAAACAAGGTCAAAAATCTGCCAGTGTGATGAGATAATCCCACTTGTTTCCAGAGTTTTCGTGCATCAAGTGTCACTTTCTGTATTCTAGTGGGCTGATCTGCCTTGTTCTGCCTTGTTTCGTCAGATTTGTGCGGGCAAACAACAGGGATTATGAGATGAATCTGAGACGAAGTGGCTCTGTCCCAATTCAAAGGCTGTACGCTACCTAGGTCGTATTTTTGACTAATTTGCAGGAAACACCTCCACGATGCTTCGCGGCCGACATCACAGCCTACTTCCCAGGGTACCTTTCGGTCCAGTTGAATTTCTGGATGAGCCACCATCGCTGGACTTATGAAGCATGTTTTAGACCGTCTTAATGTTCATATCATGCCATATCAAGTTTTCATGCCTATAATTACCACCATAGATTCGGTTTAGCTGTTAACTGTATCCGAACAACGCCTGTAAATGCGTAAAAGTTTAGTTAGATGAGTTAGATAGGCATTTTGCATGATGTTTCCATAGCAACCATCAGCGCATCAGGTACGTTACAATGTAGCCATGTGTACAATTACTTTAATTGGGATAGTCTGTTGCACTTTGTGAGGTGTAACAATTATCTTAATTTCCTGCATCTTCACGAAGACAAAATAAAATAAAATACATAAAACTACAGAATCCATGTTGTTCATCTTGAGAGCGTTGAAGCTGCTTATCGTTTGGTTTCATGCACAGGTGTTCACCGACACACCTCCCAAACCTACTTCGTCATTTTACGCTGCATCACTCCAATGCGCTTCGGGAAGCCTCGATAATAATGACGTAGGAATCCTCCGCAGGCTACACCGTCCCAATTCACTAAACTTTTAGTTCCGGGATACCTGATATCGGAACCTCCGTCGGACGCCTCCTACGTGGGCACCGTGGGCTGCGACCTAGAAGTCATCTAGCCCTTCGTTTGAGACAGACCCAGTGACTTGATAAAACAGATTTGTGCGGGCAGTGAGCGACCCACCTGGACAGGGTCCTTCCGTCTCCTGCTTTGACCACCGGGAGCAGAGCCGCCTTGTCCATCTCTGGTTTCACCCCCCAGCCGACTGTGGAGGGACAGCAGACGACACACAAAACACGTCACACAAAAACTAACCGGAGAACTCAACCAGGATCAACCAGGATCAACAAGGAAACTACTAAACAGCTGCCAGCCTCAACCCGGTCACCAGAGGAAAACGATGCCTTTTTAAGTTTCTGCAAACCAACAAATGTTTTGAAATGTCTGTTTCTGATCCCAAACTGTGTTGCACATCAGCATTCAGACTCACAGCCAAAGTGGTGCAGCCTGATTCAACGTAATGTGCTTCGTCGGCTTCGTCAGCCACCAGCACCACTCGGCTAAAGACAGGAAAATGTTCCCTGTCGTGGTTAAGGTTAGGAGAGGGTCATGGTGAACGGTATGAAAACAAACACGGCTGTTTCTTGGCACGGGACTTGAACCTCACTCTGCAGGTTTTTGCTCATTTTATACTGCATCATGAAACTCGAAGATATTAATATTTCAACGTTTCCTTGGTTTGTAGAAACATAAAATGCCAACATTTTTTCCCCCTTGCAACTGGGCTCTTGCAATTTAGTGTATAAAAATTATTTTAATCCACACAGCAGTAAACACAAAGGAACACGTTTCAGCCCTTGGCCTTCCTCAGCATTTATTAGATAGTAGATATTTATGTATTTGTCATTGCATAAAAACACAATGAAACTCCATTTGAAAGCAGTCCACCAGCCGGCAGCAGGCTCTGAGGGTCAGATATAATAAAATATTCACATGTTGTAAGTGCAGAACATGAGAAGCGGGCGGCAGACCAGCAGCCAGTGAGTTACATTCACTCCACAACGACGACTGAAGAGAGAAATTTAAGGAAAATAAAGGAATTCAAGAAGAAACACGTCACGGTCAGACCTCAGCTTGTCTGTTAAAGACATAAACATCCTCAGGTGTCACTTCACAATAACAGTTACAATTAAAACAAACAAAAACCATAAAAAAATCTCAGTTTTTGCAGTAAAGGACTTTATATAAAAAACCCTGTCTACCCGCTTTAAGGGAAAGGTGTTACCTCAAATTGATCTGTGAAGATTTTAAAAACAGAGATGGGTGCCCCTTCACAATAAGATACCCCTATGAAGGGTTTAGGAATGGCTTATAATTCATTTATTAAGCTATGCTGTAGACGATTATCCCAGATCTGAGATTTATCAGAGCAGATGCAGTGCAGCACTAAATTTGTTTTGCCAAAAAGTGAGCCTGCATTGGTGTATTTAAACTGTTATAGCTTGTTTATGACTGTTTATTAATGATTTATTACATGTTCACAACCTAATTAATACCCTAATTGTAAGCCATCACAAACCCTTCATAAGGATAGTCTTGCTGTAAAGAGGTAGGCAGCTTTAATGTGGGTAGGCAGGGTTTTCATATTAAGTCATTTACTGTAAATATTGTGATTTTTGTATTTTTGTTCATTTTGATATACTTGGAACAGATGGGTGTAGAGTTTAGGGTTTCCCAGACTTTTTCATGTCAAGGACCCCCTAAACAGATGCAAAATAGATGCACGTTTTGATGCTAGAGGATTTTTGTCGAGTGGAGAAATAAGAAAACACATGAACAATGTGCACAGTCAGTCTGAAAACCTGCTGCACATCAGCAGCCGGACTGACAGCCTGCGTGCTGGAGCGTGCATCAGCGTAACGTACCTGCCAGCTCGCTTTAGTTCAGAGTTTCCCAGACTTTTTCATGTCCCTAAATAGATGCGCAATAGATGCACAGACACCCGCGTGAGCTGCTTTTGTCCTCGAGAAGACTTTCATCGAACGGTGAGAAAAGAAAACAGAGGAAAACCGTGTGCAGTCGGTGCTAATTCTGAGAAAAACGTGAACTTGTTGTTATAACTTCCGCTGAAAGCCACTGAAAGCCATCTCTCCCTCCAGTGGGGACCCACTCAGAGCCTTTCAAGGACCCCCGGCGGCCCCCGGACCGCAGGTTTGAGAAAACCACAAGCATGAAGAGATCAGACGGCATGACAGTCACGATAACAAACTTTTCTGTGAGCTGCAGCCGCCTGGAGCTCCGAGTAAAACCAGCAAACACGAGTGCCGTCTGCTTGTTGGAGGGTTGCTGGTTCGATTCCCAACGCCGGCGGGGCCTGACCCTGCTGCTGACACACCTGACCCTCAGCCTGCTGTTAGTCAGCGCCTCAACATGGCCAGAAATCAGCTGTTTGTTTGAAATGAGAGCCTTACCTTGTGTAACATGGCCAGCAGGAGCTCTCCTCTTGATCTGCCTTTGTCTCCTCTCTGTGCTTTAAATATCCGCCTGCCTCCTCTCTCTCTCTCTCTCTCTGTCTGTGGTCTCTGCGTTAAATTTATCCCTTTCTCTCTCTCTCTCTCTCTCTCTGTGCTTTTGCTCTTTCACTTTCTTTTTTTGTCCTCCTCTCCAAGAAATTTAATAACAGTGCTCCACCCAGTAACCAGTGATGACAGTGGAGACGCAGCCGTGTGTTTGTGTTTCGGTCGCCGTGCCTGCGAGCGCAGAGGCTGCACATCCACGTGGCTGCTCTCTCTCTCTCTCTCTCTCTCTCTCTCTCTCTCTCTCTCTCTCTCTCCCTCCCTTTCTTTCTTTTTTCTTTCTTTTTTCCTCTTTGTCTTTCTTCTTTCTCCGTCTGCACATGTGAACTTGAATGACGCAGCACTCTGAATGTGTTTCAACAACACCGACTCTCTCGCTCTCTCTCTCTCTCTCTCTCTCTCTCTCTCTCTCCCTCTCTCTCTGTCTCAGCCTGTTCAGAGGAATCTCAGGTATTTGCCAGTTGTCGTCCCGGCCTCCCTCCCCAAAATCCGGCTGACAGTTCGCTCCCGTTTACAAGCACGAGTGAGCAAGAAAATAAAAATTAAAATGAAAATGAAAAAAAGAGTTTAAAGCTGCAGCATGCAAATGTTAACGAGGGAGGGAGGAAAAAAAAAAGACGGGGGGATAATCGCTGCTTGCACTCGGAGGAGGGCTGGCGGCCGGGCAGGTGCTGGACCGACGCATGACAGAGGAGAAAAAAATAACCGCGCACGCCATAAAAAAGACAGATAGCTCCTCATCTATTTTTACGTTGCGTCGATGAGCCCGGCTGAAAAAGTGCAAGTGAAAAGGACAGATAACAAAAAAAAAAAAAAAAACCCTCACACCCCACATCTGCAGTATTCATTCATTCACTCATTAATATTCATTAATTTATTTAACATAAGGAAAAAGAAAACAGTATACTGGCTGTTGTCCACAAAGGTTTCAGTGATTAAAAAAAAAAAAAAAAAAAAAAAAGAATATTTAGATTGATTTTCTCTTCATTTATTTTCTCATAAAGAGTTTTCAACATGACAAAGAATGACATCATTTGGCCCAAAGGTTAAAGTGATGTCATTCCTGTGTTTGCTGAGGTGAATAGTCAGTATTTAAAAAACGAAATGAAATGAAATAAAATCTTATCAGCCTGTCAGTACAGTGGCTGGATTGATATGAGAGACTTGTTATCGGCCCTCGTCAGCGTCTGATGTTGAGACGAGCGAGTCTGTTGGCTTTGGCGGGCGGCCACGTTCTCTCCACCTCGAGCGCACGAACGTCGGGAAGATCGTGTTCCCGACTCGCAGCCCGACACACCTGATGGTTACAGCTCACTGACTCAGGAGGAGCAGATGCATGTTGGGGCTTTTGTCTCATTAAAACCCAAAATGGAGACAAAGGGAGTGAAATGACTCGAGAGTTTGAGCACCTCTGACATGTGTTGTTTTTCCGGTCAGGACTAGATCAGTTTGAATCTGAATCTGGCGTAAAATAATCTGGGTTTAGGGAGCCTGCACCTCAACATTTGGCAGTTCTTTGTTATAATCCTGTGGATGAAATGTGTTTGCAGCTCAACCGCGACAGAAAATACAAAAAGGAAGACCAACAGAGAGGAAAAAGTGCAGCAAAAGTTTTCTAAGAGTTAGAGAGTTTCTGTCAGGTGGAGCTGCTTAAATCTAACATTTGAATTTATGTGCACGTACAGGATCACTCTCTGGTGTAGTCATTTATGTTTGAATAGGTGTGTGTGTGTGTGTGTGTGTGTGTGTGTGTGTGTGTGTGTGTGTGTGTGTCAAAGCCACTGAGTGTTTGCCAGACCTGGTAAAAACCAGTTTGGCAGCTTCTGTAACTTGCAGGACTGTTTATTCTAACAATTTAAATAGGCCACTCCGTGTGTTCACCAAGAAATACGATAAATAACCAAACTAATAATTCATAAGTGAACAGTGGCGGCCACAGCAGGCCTGAGGGGGACCTGCTGAGCCTCGTCACAGATTTGCTCTCAGATTTTTCCCGTTCGCTCCCGTCCGAGCGGCTGGTCGGGAGAAACGCTCGCTTGTGCGTGCAGGATTGATTTTGCATAAGCGATGTTTGGACCGCGATTTGAGCAAAAACCTGAGCTGTTTGGGAAGTAAACCAAAGATGGATTATTTCATACGACTGGATTGTATACATGAGCTTTTGATTGTGTTTTGTGGTAGAAATGTAAAATTATGGAGACATTTTCCCCCACACTGCAGCAGAGAAGGCTGGAGCGTTTTCACTATGAAACAAACCTGACTCCTAAGAATTACGCTCTCGCACAAATAAACTGCTCTCTCAGTTGTATTTTGTCTTGGATTACATTGTTTTCTGACTGATTACAAAACATTCATATCCATAAAGTAAAATGGACGCAGGTTATAGTGAGGCTGTTGGTCACTGACATAAGAAAAGGCTGACTACATGTTAATCACTGAGGCAGATGCTGCACAGGGCCTGCTGGTGGCGCTAGAGTGAAGGTTAAGGGGTCACCAAAACCTTTGGGCGTCATCCTACCAGGCAACATGAATGTTGTTACTAAACTTCACATGGAGGAAAACAAAAAAAAAAACCTTTGGATTGAGCCTTATCTCTTAAAAATCATGTTCTCCTTATACAGGGTGACACAAAAAAACGGGAACTTTTTAACAATCCAATAAAACCAAGAGTGATGGGAGAAAAATGTTTTATTCATAGTAATTGAAACCTTAAAACATGCCATTTAAGAAACAATGATGGAATATTCATTTTTTAAAAATTGTGCTGCCACTTGCTCATGTCTGCCAATACGCACTTCAAAGATTCCCGTTTTTTTGGGTCACCCTGTATTTTGTATTTTGTCTTGGATTATATTTGTTTCTGACGTATCACGAGAGTGTTTGTCATGATGTAATCTGCCGTCTGCACTGGGACGATGACGTGCTGGTGGGCGGCTCAAACACCCACCTTTCACCCAGGGCACACGAGTCCGGCTTCCCAAGGCCAGCCTGAAACGACAGCGGTGTTGGTTTAATGCAAAACGTCACGTACGTTAAGTTACTTTACTGTAAACCAAGTGACCCTTTCCTGACCTCATCCAAGTCCTTCTGGTGTCTAAGCCAAACCACGTGACACTGACATGCAATCAAAGCCAGGAAGAAAGACTCATCAGAAAACAAACTTCATCTACAACAATATATATTTCCTCATAATCATAATTAAGAATCTAGTTTAGTTGTATGGGAGTGTGATTTTTGCATGAAGTCTTGTGAGTAAATATTTCTTCTTCAGTGACTGATTTGATACAAATATTTATTATAGGTGAAGAATCCCTTCATTCAGGAAATTTTGAGGAGAACGGCTGAAAATATTTGCGATTCCAATGCAAGATCACATTCAAACAGGAAATAACTAAGGAAGTCATGTTGTGCTACACCTGATGGGAATACTGCATCACTTATTCCATGATTTTGGTCATTTTAGATGCTCTGCAGTTTGATGTGGTGCACCAACAGACGTGAAATCAGCCCCGAGTGTGAGTGTTTTTAAATCCAAAAACATTTCTCTTCTCATGTGCTTACGGCTGAGCTCTTTCAAAGCTTCTCAGTATTTTAATTTGTTATCATTTTAAAGCAATTCATTATTTTTTTGCTGCGCTCCTATTTTAGTCTCGCTTTTTTCATTCTTTCTGCCTTTCTATTTCTCTGCACTTTTGTAATCTATTTATTAACTATAATGATTTTAATTGTTGTTTTTTTTTTTCTTCTGCAATTGTTTTTTTTTATTGTATGGATTTTCTTATTTCTTTTAAATGTTTGTGTCTTTTCGATTGTTTGTTTTCACTTTTCTTGTTTTTATGTAAAGCACACTGAGCTGCTATAGAAATAAAATTGCCTTCCCTTGCCGTACCTGTAATGTTTAAGATGACACTGAACAGTAATAATCTGGCAGATTGTGTTATTCCTGCTGCTGTGGCGCCTTAACACGACATATATAAGAAGAAGAAACGTGTGTGTGTGTGTGTGTGTGTGTGTGTGTTTGTTGAGCGTTGTGCTGTGTAACCTCTAAAGTCCTGGGATTCAGGTTTCTCTCTCCTCCCTGTAAACTCAACCTCACATGTCACAGGTTTGTCATGTCAAGCCTCAACATGTGTGTGTGTGTGTGTGTGTGTGTGTGTGTGTGTGAGAAGATGCCTGCAGCAAAGACAGCAGACAGTGTGGGTGTGTGTGTGTGTGTGGGTGTGTGTGTGAACGTGCATGGATGTGGCGAGCTGTTTTAACATTTAATCGCTCGGTTTGACTATTAGAGACGTCATTCTGCCTCGTCGTAATCACACCGTGAACTTTTATTCTGACGGGTCCAAACAGCAGTTAGAGGAATCTGTAATCCAGCTCTGACATGTCAAACACAACAGCTCAGATTATGTCATTCTTACCAGGAAAAAATGACATCACTCTCGCCGCTCATGTGTGTGGTTCTCATTACAGATTTTACAGATTCAGCAGCAAACAACCACAAGGAGAAGCGTGGAAATCTACAGCTGAATTATGACAAGTCGTAGATTAAATCCAGTTTATGGCTTCTGTCTAGATTAAACTTAATTTAAGATATATGAAACAGGAGAGATGTCTTGAATTGAGGAAGTGATGATGAGTTATAATTCAGTTGTGGGTCTCTGCAGTTCACATTGTGGATATCTGATGTATTTGGATGTTATCTGTAATGAGAAACTCCACACACACGAACGGCTGAAGGAACGTCATTTTATCCTCAGAAGGATTCAACAAGTCCTCCAATCCGTGAAACCACACGGGTCGCTCCGTCCCTCCAACCCCGACCCCAGTACTAACAAACTGCTCAGTTTCAGTGATTAAATTTGACCGCTGGCTAGTGACAAAAATACATGGCTAAGGTTAGGAAAATGTTTTTGCTGAGGTTAAGGAAAGATTTGTTATAATGGTTAAGGTTAGGAAAAGGTTATTATTAAGGTTAGGAAAACGTTTTTGTTAATATTAGGAAAACGTTAAGGTTAGGAAAATGTTTTTGTTAAGATTAGGAAAATGTTAAGGTTAGGAAAGCATTAAGGTTAGGAAAACCAGTGGCGTCGTTAGGCCTATTTTAGGGGGGCTGAAGCCCCCCTAAAATTTTCTTAAGCCCCCCCAAATAATTTGGTGGGGTTTTTTATATATATAATTTTTTTTTTTTTTTTTTTTTTTTTTACAAAAAAGTGCAGACAAAATCAATATAAAGACGCAAGAATATGAATTTAAATAAATAATAATATAACCTGTCATTATTCACTTGAATATGATCATAAATCTGTTGGTTTCCCTTCACTTCACAGTGTAGGGTGGAGAGCGCCATCAGTACTTTGTTATCCAGTCCGTTCCACTTGTTCGTATAGACAACGCCCACATTACTGAAAATCCTGTCCACGTTTTCACTGCTACCTTACACCCTGCCGGCATACACGGCATACGTGCTGCACACCGCCGACTGAGAGCAGCGTTAGGACAACATGAAGCAGGGATATACCGTATTTCACCAATTAATCGCCCGGGCGTTTAATACGCAAAATCAAATTGGACCACGGGCGTTTAAAAGAACCAGGCGGCTATTCGCTGCAGGCCTTTATTTATTTTTGCACAGGCCTGCACCAGGCCATTATTGTGATGACAGTTACTGTCCAACATATTTACAGTCGGTCCATTTAAGATTACGGTACACCCTTTTTTTCTAACGTTAGCTAGCGCTCTTATTTTGACAGAAAACGGAAGTGCCGCACAGTTATTGTGCGGCTAACTGTTTACTGCTGCAAAAATAAGGTGAAAAGCCTTATTTTGGGTTACCTCAATATAATGCAAATAATCGCCCCGGCGGTTATTCGGGTGGGCGTTTAATACGCAAAATGGGTGCAGACCCCAGGCGTAAGAGCCCGGCGGCTATTTGCGGCCGGGTGATTAATTGGTGAAATACAGTACACAAGTTTTTCAAGAAAGTAAGTCGTTATCACTGCTGGTAGTAACAGTTAGCTACAGCCAGCTAACAGCAGAAAGCTCTATATAATTTATCAACTAGGTGCTCCCCATTTTAATAAATAAAAACCTGGCTTGTGAATTAAATTGTTGGCATGATGTTGATTTCTGTCACTTGTTTTAGCTCTGAAAAAAGGGAGCGGAGCTCCTTGATGTATCACAAATATCAGTACATAATAATGATATACTAATAATAATATCCAGATGCGGCACGCTAGGTATCGATAATGTCCCGATGGCAAATAGTATGTCTGCCTGACATGCAGGAGACTGGCGGTTCGATTCCCGGTCAGGACAACAAGTTGTTCCAACTTTATTACCTAATTTTGTTGTTGACAAAAACAGTAAAGTGATTCTTATTATTCTGCCTGTCATTGGCTAGATGAAACACACAGTGGCATTGAAGGTTTCCTAATTCTCCATTCTCCATAAAATCTCCATTGTGTTTGACTGATTGATCTTTATTATTATTGTATCACAATACAACGAAATTTTGTTTGGAGAAATCCAGTCCAGATAGCAACAATAATAAATAAATAAAGTGCCATAAACATAACATTTAATGACAGATCTCTTGTAATGCACTTTGTAACTGCACTAATTGAGAGTGCCCCTTCTTGTTATTTAAGCACTTGTTAATTATTCACACTGGATTTCAGTTAGAAATCCAGTGTGACACATACCACCTATCTCTCATTCTTCCCAAAATGAAATGATAAGTAGTTTCTCACAAGAAATCATAGAGCACATTGTGAAGGAATTGAAACAGGCCAAGATGTACTCTGTCAATGAGTAGGTTAGTGTGAAAAATAAGGCATTTTTAAGTCTTGTTCTAACTTTATGGGGAGATACATACACCAACTGATTCAGATTCAGATTTAAACAAGGATTTGTGTGGTATACTTTGTTTGTTGCCATGGTCTTCCTATGTGCAGTTTGGGCTCATTCTCCATTCATGCTGATAGGCACCTGCACTTACTGATCTGAAATAGATGCCTAAAAGGCGTTACCAATATGGCCATTAAGTGAACAGCCTTGGCCTAAAAGGACTTTGATAGAACTACATGAGTGCTTTCAATTCCAGTGAGCCGCATACTAGGCCTATTGATCCCTAACCCTAGTCTAAATTTTGATATTATAAGTCTCTTAAAAGTCCCCTGAAGCCACTATTTAAGGGGTTGTTTTTCAAAAATTTCTCATGAATATGAAACATTTCAGTCAAGGTGCACCTTATATGACTTATTTAACTTTAGCTTTTATTTAAGAGTCAAGATTAGAAAGTGGAGAGAGCCAAGAGACATATATGAGCCAAATTAGCCAAATTTAAAGAATAGACTGAAGTAAAACAAACAAACAAACAAACAAACAAACAAACAAAAACAATCTCTTGGTGGCCTAAGACTTTTACACTGTACAGTATCTTTGTTAAATCTGTCCAAAAATGTTGAAAAGCAATTTCTCAGTCTTTGTTTTCTGTCTGTGAAATTTTGTGCTTGCGCGCGTTCACTCACATCCTGTGCATCTCCTGGGGCTAAGCCCCCCCTGTCCTTAAAACCTAGTGACGCCCCTGAGGAAAACGTTTTTGTTAAGATTAGGAAAGCGTTAAGGTTAGGAAAATACTGTTAAGGTTAGGAAAATGTTAAGGTTAGGAAAACGTTAAGGTTAGGAAAACGTTTTTGTTAAGATTAGGAAAGCGTTAAGGTTAGGAAAACGTTAAGGTTAGGAAAACATTTTTGTTAAGGTTAGGAAAACGTTAAGATTAGGAAAACGTTAATGTTAGGAAAATGTTAAGGTTAGGAAAATGTTAAGGTTAGGAAAACGTTTTTGTTAAGATTAGGAAAGCGTTAAGGTTAGGAAAACGTTTTTGTTAAGGTTAGGAAAACGTTAAGATTAGGAAAACGTTAAGATTAGGAAAACGTTAATGTTAGGAAAATGTTAAGGTTAGGAAAACGTTAAGGTTAGGAAAACGTTTTTGTTAAGGTTAGGAAAGCGTTAAGGTTAGGAAAATACTGTTAAGGTTAGGAAAATGTTAAGGTTAGGAAAACGTTTTTGTTAAGATTAGGAAAGCGTTAAGGTTAGGAAAACGTTAAGGTTAGGAAAACGTTTTTGTTAAGGTTAGAAAAACGTTAAGATTAGGAAAACGTTAAGATTAGGAAAACGTTAATGTTAGGAAAATGTTAAGGTTAGGAAAACGTTAAGGTTAGGAAAACGTTTTTGTTAAGATTAGGAAAGCGTTAAGGTTAGGAAAACATTAAGGTTAGGAAAATGTTTTTGTTAAGATTAGAAAAACGTTAAGGTTAGGAAAATGTTAAGGTTAGGAAAACGTTTTTGTTAAGGTTAGGAAAACATTAAGATTAGGAAAACGTTAAGATTAGGAAAACATTAAGGTTAGGAAAATGTTAAGATTAGGAAAACGTTAAGATTAGGAAAATGTTAAGGTTAGGAAAACGTTTTTGTTAAGGTTAGGAAAAGATTGTTGTTAAGATTAGCAAAATGTTAAGGTTAGGAAAACGTTAAGGCTAGGAAAACACTTTTGTTAAGGTTAGGAAAAGGTTGTTGTTAAGGTTAGCAAAACGTTAAGATTAGGAAAACATTAAGGTTAGGAAAATGTTAAGGTTAGGAAAACGTTTTTGTTAAGGTTAGGAAAAGGTTGTTAAGATTTGCAAAACATTAAGGTTAGGAAAACGTTAAGATTAGGAAAACGTTAAGATTAGGAAAATGTTAAGATTAGGAAAACGTTAAGATTAGGAAAACATTAAGGTTAGGAAAATGTTAAGGTTAGGAAAACGTTTTTGTTAAGGTTAGGAAAAGGTTGTTAAGATTAGCAAAACGTTAAGGTTAGGAAAACGTTAAAGTTAGGAAAACGTTAAGATTAGGAAAACGTTAAGATTAGGAAAACATTAAGGTTAGGAAAATGTTAAGATTAGGAAAACGTTAAGATTAGGAAAACATTAAGGTTAGGAAAATGTTAAGGTTAGGAAAACGTTTTTGTTAAGGTTAGGAAAAGGTTGTTGTTAAGATTAGCAAAACGTTAAGATTAGGAAAACATTAAGGTTAGGAAAATGTTAAGGTTAGGAAAACGTTTTTGTTAAGGTTAGGAAAAGGTTGTTGTTAAGGTTAGGGAAAGATTTGTCATCATAGTTAAGGTTAGGAAAAGGTCAGGGTTAAGGTCACAAAACATCAGCTGTCTAATACTAACAGACGTTTGCTAAAATTACCTAACTGATGATGAACTCCAGCTTGGATTTGAACTCCGGTCGGCTGAGTGAGAGTCGTGTTGTTTGACCCGTCCAACGCCTCTACTCACACTGTGTTGTTATTTACAGCACCACCAGGGGGCGCTTACATTTAAAACGTAACTGACAGTTTATTTCTTGTCTTAGTTACAATCAGTTGGCATTTTCAAAGACTAATAAATTTGTTTTTCAGTGTCCGAAAAGGTGTAGGCTAAAGCCGAGGCTTACAAAAACAATTGCAATATCTAAAGGTATCTATAGGTCATAATAGGCTGCTTTACAACAACCTGTGGATATTTGCAACACATTTCCAGTCAAACTGTTGTTTGACTGGAATGTTTATGTGTGTGTGTGTGTGTGTGTGTGTGATAAAGTGTCATGGCAAATCCATCGTCTCAGATCTGATATTTTTACTTTTGTCTTATGAAAGTAAAAATGTTTTGGGTCCAGTCCCACAGCAAAGCACTAATTCAAAATGCATCCATGTAAAAATGATGCATGTTTCCGTGCTCTGCGTGTGTGTGTGTGTGTGTGTGTGTATGTGTGTGCGTGTGTGGTGCAGTGTGTGAACAGAACAGAGGGTGTGGCGGTGTGTGTGTGTGTGTGTGTGTGTACACAGTGAAACACAGGCCCGACCACAGGGTTTTTATGATCAAACAGTGAGCTGGAAACTCATGGCCAAGGGGGAAAAAAGCCAAAGTACAGAAGGCCACGCCCCTCCTGTCGTCCTCCTCCCTCTCTCTCTCTCTCTCTCTCTTCTCTGTCTCTTTCTTCTCTGTCTCAACCTGTGCCTCTTTTTTTTTCTTTCTTTCTTCCCCTCCTTCCTGTCTCTGTCTTGCTTGCACTCACACACACACACACACTAGACCTTAATTACCCAAAGCTGAAGTACAGCACCCCCTGCTGAAACACTGTCACACAGCTTTTAATTTCATCTCAATAAGATATTTTTAATTGTCTTAAGTCGCCTGGCAGCATGTAGATACAGTATACATTTACACGAAGGCTATAAATGGTTAATTTTGCATTTTTTGTATGAACCCTGAAGTACAAGAAACCTGGACTTTGAGTTATAATCATTTAGGAGTAAAAAAAAATCAGATTCAAGCCAAAGCACAAACTGATTTACAGGCGTTTGAGCTTTAATACTCACATCACATACTTAGTAAACACTCAAAACTTCAGGGCAAATTGTCCTAGGGGAAATTAAGATCTTCATTCATTCATTCATTCATTCATTCATTCGTTCATTCATGTGTTGTATTCATCTCATTCACCTGCTGCAGCTGTTACAAAGACAGAAATCATCACCAGTCCTGACAGTTTGCTATCAGCTCTAAATAATGATTTAGAGCTGATAGCAACAACACAACACAACACAACACGACACAACACACACACACACACACACACACACACAAAGACAGAGTCAATGATCAGAAATGTGATGATTCTTACCTGCTGATCTCTCAGTTTCCGTCTTCTTATGGCTGTTTCACTCTGTGTTTAAGCTCATGGACCCTGTGTGTCTGTGTGTGTGTGTGTGTGCGTGTATGTGTTTACGTGTGTGTGTGTGTGTGTGTGTGTGTGTGTGTGTGTGTGTGTGTGTTTGTGTGTGTGGAGTCCAGAGTACGTGTGGTGCGAGGTGTGTGTAATGTAACACACTGCAGCGGCTGGTTAATGATTGCTGGACACGTTGAGACAGTTTTGAGAGGGAGGGGCCGGCTGACACCAGATATGACTCACCTGTTCTGTGTGTGTGTGTGTGTGTGTGTGTGTGTGTGTGTGTGTGTGTGTGTGTGTGTGTGGCTACACAGCTTACAGAAGGAGAGAGTGGTGTGTGTTCCTACTTGACATAGAAAGAGTGAGGAGGGAGAGAAACAAAGAGCGAGAGAGGAAGACAAAAAGCTACCAGCAGGCTGACCAAGTTCTTTATTGCACGTACACACACACACACACACACACACACACACATATGCCCACCTTCATGTCACAAGTTCTTCCTCCTTCCTCCTTCCCTTGGGTTGCTTCTGATTAACAATTAACAATTAACAATTTACACATTTACATTGGTGGTGGTGGTGTGTGTGTGTGTGTGTGTGTGTGTGTGTGTGTGTGTGTGTGTGTGTGTGTAGGTGTGTGTAGGTGTGTGTGGGCATGCATGCACGTCCACCAGCCTGAAGACGATACTGACTGAAGCATCAGTGCAGCCAATGAGTGAGCTGGACTCCTGGAGGCGGGCTTTCACTTCAGTCAATCATTTTTAAGTGAAACTTTCCTTTAAATAACACGACCTGCTGTGGGTGAAGTCCATCACAAATGGTGCAACTGACATCAGCTGTAAACTTACATTCAAACAGGAAATAAGTCATGAAAAAGTGACCTGTGGTTGTTTAAAGGTGACGCTGTGATGTTGTGTGACGGGAATATTCCTTCACTTATTCCATGTTTGTCATTAAATCAACGTTTTCCACCAAAAATACACTACTGACAAAAAGTTAGGGATATTCGGCTTTCGGGTGAAATTTCAGGATGAACCTAAAATGCATTCTAACCTTTACAGGTGAACTTAATGTGACCTTCTGTAAACTTTTGAATGCACATGTCCAACTGTTCAGTGTTTCAGTACTTTTTGCACAAGTTGCTGTTCTCTAACAAGGAGTTTAACGGCAAAATTCACATCAGGTGTTTGATGCTCCAGCTCATCGAGGTCGTATCATTAGGGAACGGCTGCTGGAGACTGGGGTACCTCAAATGGAGTGGCCTGCACTTTCTCAGACCTGAATCCCATAGAAAACCTATGGGATCAGCTGAGTCGCCGTGTAGAGGCTCGGAGCTCTGTACCCCAGAACCTCAATGTCCTGAGGGCCGCCCTTCAAGAAGAGTGGGATGCCATGCCTCAGCAGACAATAAGTCGACTTGTGAACAGCATGAGACGTCGTTGTCAAGCTGTAATTGATGCTCAAGGGCACATGACAAGTTATTGAGACACTGACATTTTTTGTTGTGGTATATCCACCACTGTTGTTGGCTTTTGTTTCAAGAAATTGTTTGAGATGAGGAAATCACCAGTGTATGCTTCTACTTAAATGCCCTACTTTCATGATATAATATCACTGTAGCGTGAACTTTTTACATTTTCCATAAATTTCACCCAAAAGCCAAATATCCCTAACTTTTTGTGAGTAGTGTATGTTGCACATCAGCGTTTAGACTTACAGCCCCTGTGGAGGAGTCTCCATCATGTGACTGTTAACATTCACATCTGTTGATTTAGGTTAAAGTCCCCGTGACACGACCTCACATGACCTCATGAGTGTGTAAGTGGCTGTAAATTAAAAATTAAAATCAAAACTCCACAAATCTTTAAACATCCTCTCTCATTCATGTCTCCCCTCTAATAAAAGTGTGTTTCTCTCCCAAACTGAGATCCTGTTGCTGGTTTGAACTTGTGAATGTCCCGCCCCACACTTCCTGTTTCAACAGGAAACGCATGCAGTCAAGAAAGTAACAGTCCACTTTGGCCTTTAAGGTTAAGAAACAAACATAAACACGACTCGTGCTCGACACGGGACTCGACCCCCCCTTTCAAAACAAAAATATATTCCAGTATATTGGAAAATATCATGTGATATATATTTTCCAATATATTGCAATATCTGAAATGCGCAATTACTCATGTATTTTTCCATATATTAAAATATATTGATGTAATATATATAAATATATTGCATTATATATGTTTCACCAATATATTATTCCATGTATTGCTAAAACTTTTTCAAATACATAACATATAAATTTATTGTAATTCCATATATTATTTGTAATATGTATATTGTAATATATTGTAATATATTTCATGTAATATATTGGTAAATACATTTTCTTTCCATAAGGGCCGGTCCTGTTGCTGGTGTCGTCCACCGCCCCACCTGCCTCCAACACCACGCTTTGTATCCTCGGTTTGCAGAAATGCTGTCAAATAACACTGTGACGACGATGAAAATGAAAAATAAAGTCAGCGTTTGTTTAAAAGCAGCCACAGCGTGAGAGGCTCAGCGGTTTGGGACGATCTAAAGACGGTCTCCTCTGACTGGGAGGAGACCCTCCATCCGAGACATGACGGAGGGATTATACCTCATCATCATCATCATCATCATCATCATCATCATTTCTAAGTACCAGACGCTCAATTTGATCCCAATGGAATGACAGTTTACCTCATAATATTATACAGAGAAGTTAACATTTTGATTTTCCACATACATTACAACTGTACTTCTGCTGTAGAGGCACATTTTTAATTGCTTTAACATTTAATTTACATGAAATTAACAACTTTTCCAAATGAGAGGAGAAGCTTTCTGATTTGATTGATGGTTCAGGGATTCCAGTACAGAAACAAATAATTAAAGAGCATCATAAACAGGTGAGGAAACATTTTTTTTCTTTGTTAATGGTTCTCAGTGTTTTCTGACATTCAGGAAACTCATCAGTATTTTGCAGGACACTGCTGACGACTGGTGGCTGCTGTTTTAACATGCATGTGTCAGTGTCATCAATAACCATGTAACAGGTTGCCTGGGGTAAGTCCGCCATCTAGTGGCCAGTTAGAAAACTGCTGCCTTTGAACAGAGCTTGGAAATTGTTTCTTGAGGTGGATGAAAGTGTCACAGAAGAAAAATGAATAATTATTCAAGGGCTGATGAAAATTTAAGTAAAGTCTAGTCAAATGTTTTTTTTTTTTTTTTTTTTTTTTCAGGCTGTTGTCTGTCTCAAAGGACAAACAAAACACAAGGAACAAAATGACGCACTCTCTCAAAGTTAACCAAATAAAACTGATTTGGCAATAAATTGATGTATGGTTTGGTACTGAAATATTTGCAATTATTTATTTGTATCAGATATAATCACTTTTTTACCACAAGGGGGCGTGTGATTCATTTTGTTGCTTTGAGATTCAAGAACATCATCAGAAGCCACACTTCTTACTGACATTAAATTAATTTGAACTGCAAATTCCTTCAAAATATGCTGTGAAAGTCTGTCTTCTGAAAGTGCAGAGTGGGTTTCTCTGCTGTTTTTAAAGCTCTAGCACGATGTATGTGTGTGGACGGGGTGTCGTAGCATCTGGAGCAGTGTTCAGTGTTTTGATTTAATGAAGTTTTTTTTTCATATTTCTTTCTGCCGTTTGTCAGGCAGAAACACACAACCGTCTGCTGTTCATATATATTTAAGTTATATTTATTCTAAGTCTAATTTCTAACTAAATGAAGATTGCTTAAAATGGTTTGCACAAAACATTCATTTTTAATCAAACATGAACACAGTTTTGGTTTTGCCCTCCTCAGTGTGCACACATGTCTGTGCCCTTGTTTCCTCCGTGCTCAGTTCTGATGACGAAAACCACAAAAAAAGGAGTAATGATGGATTTGGGTTTGCAAATATTTTTTTTTTGTGCATTTGGCTTTGACTTTGGTTTCAGGCACCCCAGACCCAAGTTATTTTGGTTTTTATTTTTTATTTTTTATTTATTTTTTTTTTATTTTTGCACATTAATGGTTGATAGATAACTGCACACACTTACTGATGTCAGATGAATCCTTATAAGATCATAATTAGAGCTTGTTGTAGTATTCTGCATGATGAAATGGTCCACAGTGAATATGCAAACATAACAACAGACACAAAGAAAATATCTATAATAACCGGAAACCAATATCTGTTGGGTTTCAGCAAAGCGCCTTCAGATGACTTTTGTTATGATTTGACGCCGTACAAATAAAAGTGAATTGAACTGAAACTGAAATTGAAACCAATCTGGTTGCCCATGAACATCGATGAGCTGTGTTACTGGATTGCACTAATCCCAGATTGCTCAGCGTTGTCACAGGATGCATTCAAGTAACTTTCAAAAACCAGTTAAATACCTTTAATACCAGTTTAACACCTTAAATACCAGTTTAACTCCTCAGTGTAGCTCCTCCCAGACGGCAGGAAGGGAAACAGATTGTGAGGACAGTGGAGACTACAGATGGGTTATCGAAATTCCAGATTAGCAAATCCCATGTATGCCCAAAACTGGGATGAGGCTTATAAGCAGAATGTGAATTTTACGATGCATGCTGTATCAGGCTAAATTATAAACTGTTTAATAATGGCAGGGTTTTTTCTTTTCTTTTTTTTTTTACAGCTCGTTAGTGTAAAACGTGGCCGAGCCCGGGTCATCGTTAAGGTTGCCGTTGGAAACACGTTGGAAACGGCGTTGTGACGGAGCACAATGTCTGAATCCATGTGAGGCAGCAGGGATAAGGAGCGGACAACAATCCCTCTGGGAAATGCCATTCCAATCCCAAAATAGCCCGGGGACATGCAGGGTGGCCGGCGACAGGTGGGCACAAAGGCTGCCTCCTGCACTCTGTGTGTGTGTGTGTGTGTGTGTATGCAAACAAAAACTACATCTTAACAAGACAGTTCAGTCTTCTAGTCAATGTGCAAATTTTTCTTTTCTGCAAACAAGACAAAAAAATCTGCCAGTGGGACGAGATAATCCCACGTTTCACACACTAATCTGTTTATTTCCAAACTTTTCTGCAATCAAATGTCATGTTGAAGAGACTCTGCACTGGAAACGTGGGATTATTTCGTCCCACTGGAGGATTTTTTTTTTTTTTTTTTTAAGGAAAAACTCATAACGAGACATAATGGCTTGTAAAGAAGACGACTTTTTTTTTTTTTTTTTGACAGTGTATGTGAATGTTTTTGTTGTGTGTTTTATAAAGAAGCGAAATCCCTCCCCTCCAGCTGGACTACCAGAGTTAATCCAAAAAAATAATCTGTATGGTAGTCAATAGTGTGAGACAAATAATTTTCTGATCCTGTTTAAACTGGGACAATTTAAAAGATAATTTTGCGAGTCAAGAAAATGCCAGATTGTCGTCAAACAGTTTAAGTTAAATTTCCACAGCATACGACTGTGAAAATACGGAATTAGAAAAACGCTTAAAGTCGCGAATGTGAAGTCAGAACTTTCTCTCCACGCAAGCTGACGCTAACATTACGGCTAATGGTGACGCTAGCTTGTGACGGCCGTGTCGGCGTTGGCCCCTTGTGGTGCTAAAAATTGACAAATATCACGTGTGTAAATCATGGCACAAATCAAATTGGATCAAAAAAATCATCTCATTTCTTACCTCTCTATTCTTATTTTTATTTATTTATTTATTTATTTTTTAAATAAGGTGCCATAGTGGACAGCAGAGGGGGAGGAACTGTCTTTATCTTCTGATTTTTAATATTTTTTTTTTTATCTGTATAAAAGACTGAACATTGTGAAAAATCAGAAAGTGGATGAACATACAGAGAAAAAGAGAAAACAGATCAGTCCAGTAAACTTTCATTATGTTGTAATTTAGATTCAGCGATTATGAAATGTGCAAATAATGTTTTTCTGCTTTTTGCTCTATATTTTTCTATATAATTCATGTTGTATGTGAATAATGTATGTGCATTGTGTATTAGTGGCTGCAAAAGTGATCGTCTTTGTTGACATGAAGTGAAAGAGGCGACTGTTGAGTTTCTTTCTGAAAAGGTTTGCTTTGCTCACTCACTCTGTTCCTGAGCCTGGAGTCACACTGCAGCTTCAGAGCCACGCAACCCGAGTGACTGTACAGGAGGACAGCCAGCAGCTGCCCCTGTCCATCACACACACACACACACACACACACACACACACACACACACACACACACAGCGAGGGACACGGGATCAGAGCGCTCGCTCGCGTTGAGCATGGCTGTTCCTGGTTAAGACACACACACTCACACACAGACACGCTGAAGAAACACACCACGGCCACAGCCTCCCTTTACCTGCCATGGGAATCTAACCAGCAACCTGCACGGTCGGTCTCTCCTGCCTGAAGCCTGTCCCAGACGGACCCGTCCCGCACCAGGATGAAGTTTGTGTTGGTGCTGCTGCTGCTGCGCTCCTGTTTGGGGATCCAGAGAGGTACGAGGCAGAGCGGGACGTCCATGTGCTGCACGACCCGCTCCGTAAACACCGAGCCTGTCAGCCGGCGAGGGGCGAGGGGCGAGGGGCGAGGGGCGAGGGGCGAGGGGGGGTGTAGCTCTGCTTTTTGACAGTTTTTCATAATAACTTAATAATAATAATGCTACTAAAGGGCCGTCTGTGCTGCTTAGTGTTTTTAGGTCAGCCTGTCATATCAGGTCCAGGTTATTTCTCAGTGCGGACGTTTGTCACATGATGTGGTTAAAATTCAAAAGATGAGATTTAAAAAAATGAAAGCCATAGGTCATAAGAACAGGGCTCCTCCATGCCTGTGCACGGCAACACGTTTATGAGTGAAAATGCAAGGCCATCTCACACTGTCACTGCAAACCTGCTGCCTCTGTCTGTCCGCTCGGCTCTCCACTGGAATACTAAACATGTCACAGTCTGCAGCTGCTGTTTAATTACAATAATAATTACAACGCCAACAATTACAGTTCACGTTTGGCGGACGCTTTTATCCAAAGCGACGTACAGATGAGGATTTTATACACCAACAAGCAAAGATAAAAAACGCCATAAAGCTCCGGTTCTGGTCCAAAAGACAGAGGAGCTCCGAGGCAGAGCAGAGAGCGGATGGACAGAGTGAATATACAGAGGACATAAAGTGCAGAGAGGAAGGACGAAAACATAGAGGCAGTTTTTTTCCTAGAGGTGTTTCAGGTGTTTCCTAGAGAGCTGGGTGTTTAAAGGCTGAGAGGGATTCTGCAGACCGAGTTTGGTAGCTCGTTCCACCACCGAGGAACCACGGAGGAGAAGAGTTTCTAATGATAATACTCAATAATAATAATAAACTGTATGTATATGAGTTTGCAAAGTGATGCGACAGACTCAGCAACAGCAGAGAAATCCGAAAGCAAAACGAAGGTAAACTCAGGATTTTAGGAGGCATGCTGGGAAGATAAAGACGGAAAAAGAGCGACCAAAACAAAAAGGTTCTCCTGTGAAGTGTCGGAGAGGCTTCCTGTGTGATCAGCAGCAGCAGTGAAGTCACCTGTCGCCCGCTGGGAGTTTACAGGCCGGCTCCGTGTAAATCTGACTAAATCTAGATCCTTCCTACACTGGCACACATCCTCCCTGCACCAGGATGGACCGGCAACTAGTTAGCAGCGAACCTCTCCATCTGCATCTTCACTCTGTCACTCTATCACTCTATCACTCTATCTGCCTATCTGTCTATCTATCTATCTGCCTATCTGTCTATCTACTATCCCGATACCTGGGTGCTGAGTCGAAGTGTGTTTCAATTCTCAAGTATTGTGGTTCGATATTTCAGTTTATTGTGATTTTTGTTGGTTTTTAAACCCCAGGCCATGAAGAAAAGTTAAATCACACACTTCTAGAGACCGTCTGTCATGATGAGTCGCATTTCCAAAAACACTTAAATTTTGCGATTCTGCAAATATTGTGAGTCGGTGTTACGATTTATTGCGATCTTTGTTTTTTGAATCATATCGATTCAGAAATTTAAAAGAAAGAAGAAATAATTAAGATATCTTAAAGGAAGAATCATGCTGCTTAAGGGATTTGATTTTTTTTCCCACACCCCGGTATCTTTTTATTTATCTGTCTTTTCTATCTTATGTATTTGTTTTCACTCAAAATATCATCCTAAATATTATTTTGAGATGACAAAGAATATTTTGTGTTTGAGAAAAAGCTTCATTCAGACAGAGACAGGAAAACAAAACAAAACAAGAAAAGAACAGGTCTGTTAAGTTTTGGTTTTGTTCATTTCTAAATCAGCTCTCGACCTTTTTGTTTGTTTACATCAGTCTCATGTCTATTTTTGACTCAACTCTGTCTTTCTTTATCAGCTTGTCTTGCTTTTAGTTGTGTTTTGTTAGTTTCCTCCCTAGAAATAAAAACACTGAAAGCGACAGTTTCACCTGCTATGAAAATTTTGGATTTGCATCCCGTCCATCCCTCCAGATGCTAACTGTTAGCCTCCTGCCATTGAAGTGGATTTCCCCCCGGCTAACACTGTTTAAAAAACATAACCACACAGAGCCTCTGGCATCTGCTCATCCTTAAGAAAACATCTGAGTCATTATTTTAACGTTCGGGAACACATGTACAGGGATCTGTGTGTCGGGCTGAGTCATCAGCGGGACGAGGATTCCTCTGTTCTCCGTCCCGACTTCCTCTCTAATCCGTGTGTGCCTCTTGGTTTGGGATCTGACTGGGACTTGAACCTTTTTACAGTCACATCATGTTTCATATTGCTGCAGGTTTATTACAGAGAACACAAACAGCTCCATCTTTTTTTTTTTATTGTGTTTTCCTTTGAGTTTAGTAACAGAGTTAAAATTTTGTTTAAAGTAAAAAACAAAAATAACACTCTCACTTATTAAACTGCGTGTTCACATGTGGGGTCAGATATTGACAGACAGTAGTTGCGTTATATTCAGTGAATGATGCAGATTGGTTCAGAGCAGCAGGCGGCACAGAGGCCAGTTCTGTGGCTGGTTAGTTATCCTGTAAGCTGTCACTTACCGTCTGTTTTCTGCCACAGTTGCTACTGTAAATTAACCCTTTAATGTTGTTACAGCTGTCCAGAGACCCCGGCTGTCATACTGTCTTTCAGTGGCTGCACAGGGCTCACTTTTAAAGCTGAGCGGGCTAAATATTGCTCCAAAGTTTGGCTAAATTTTGGCGAGAGAAAAACTGGCATGGTTATTTTCAGTGGGCTCCCTTGACCTCTGACCTCCAGATGTGTGAATGAAAATGGGTTCTCTCCCCTTTGCAGACACGCCCACCTTCTGCTAATCCCATGCAGTTTGGGCCCCAAAGCCTGCAGTCCACATGTGTTCTTGTGGCCTGTTGTAAAATGGTGTGTGTGTGCAGACTGGGGCCTAAACAGTCTTGGAGCTGCATCAGTTGGCTTTGACTGGAAAGACTCTTGTGGATTCAACGAGCCACATTTGATTCCTGTGTGATGATGTTGGCCCCCATAGCAGCCATTTCACTGCAGGCAGAGACTTTTGTCAAACTGGACGTCGCTGTAGAAAATGACCTCTAGTGACCTCTAGGAGAATCACAGCCTCATCAAACTTTACAGACACAAACTAGAGAGCAAGGCCGTTCAGAGGAGCTCTGCTTCTCCAGCTGGACTGACAGGAAGGGCCAGTTTCTGACACATTTACACAACACAACGCTCAATATCCAATCGCCACGGAAATCTCCAAATGTCGAAAGTTTTTGTCACCAAATCAAAGTCTGAACTATTCTGTGATGCTCCTCAAGGTCTTGGTGTCCTAATTTGAGATTTTGGAGGGTTTTTTCACCATTTTTATTAATCCTGGAGTGCTCAAAAATAGTTAAATCTGTGTAACAAATGGTATCAACCCAAAGACTGCTGCAACAACTTAAGAGGCAGAATTGAACATGAGAATGGCTTCATATGCCGGTATCATAATGTTCTACCACTTCTACACATAAATAAAAAATAAATAGGCACTAGCCCAAAACACAGTGTTTATTCCAGATTTATGACTAGAGTAACTTGACACATAGAGCCGAGCTGCATCTCAAATTAATCTTCAGGTTCTCAGCTTTCAGACGATGTTTACCTCTTCTCTTTGGCTTCTGCTGTTGGCCTTTTATTTCCCCCTGAAGATCATAAATAATAACATAAGGCTGCATTTAACCGCATGGGGTTAAATGTGTCAGTCGTCATGGTACTGCTCCAGAAAGCCGCGTGGAGCGTCGCACAGCAAGTCGCTGACTCACCGACACGGGACGTCCTGCAGCAGCGACCGAAATAGAGGAGAGGCGAGCGAGCGAGCGAGCGGCGGCTACCGTTCCCCTCCGCTTGGCTTCTGCAGGCTCGTCTTTTCACTGGAGCTGCAGGCTAATCTGAGTTTAATCATCCCTGACGTGGTCGAGTTAGGCTCGACCACAGCCGACGGGCCCCGGCTGCAGCTGCTCGGGACTCGCCTCGGCTTCACTCTGTTTAAGTCCCGTTTTTTTTTTTTTTTTTTAGTAATAGTAGTAGTAACTGGCAGAGGAGATCGTTCTTCTGTCCAAACCTTCAAAATCACTGCTTCTGTTGCATTCTGGGATCAGCCTGAGGTGGACGTTTAGATTCGACGTAAACTTTTGAACCACCGAGGCCTTCGGAGGTTTCATCTGCCACAAGCTCTTTGTGTTTTACTGCGCGCTGTTTGTCTTAATGTGTTTTCATTTGTTATGACTTTTATTGTCCACTCTATAAAGTATTTTGCAACCCGGGATTGACAAGGACCATAAAAGTGTATTATTATATTATTAATATTATTCTTGTTGACTCTGTGGATGGATGGCTGTGGTTTGAGGGTCAGTGGAGCAAAGCTGAGTTGGACGACACGAAAGGATTTGCTTTTATGTTTTCGTTTGTGGGCTGAACTGTATTTCATTAGCTCCGCGCCGAGTTTGTTTGGTGTGTTTGAGCTTTGAAAGCATCGACGTCAAGAGGACAAATTGTCCATTTTTCTTGAACGTTTCCTCAAAAAGCACAATGCTCCTGGGAGTTTGTCCAGGATAATAAGTCTTATCCTTAAATGTTGTGGACGGTCCGAGTCCATTTGTCTTTCCACTGGGATGGTTATGAGAAAACCTCATGTTAATTTCCCCGCGGAGGAAATGCATTGCATCTGGAATACCATAATTGGGCAGAGATTTGTAGTCAGCATCATGTCAGACATCTGTGCAGCTTCACATCAGAGCCTAAGAACTGCTATATGACATAAGGTCTCAAAATAAAGATGAACCAATAGTTGGTGCAGGGTGTAAATCATAAACATGTCCAGAAAAAACAAAATAATAGGCAGCAGCAAGCAGCTGTAGGGGCTGATTTAGAGAAAAAAATAATAATCAGTGCATAAGTCAAAGACCCCGGTCATGCAGAAATGCTCAAGATAACAAAACAAGTTCCTCCAAATATGAAATTTAAGGACATGAAAAGATATTGTTCTGACTTCAAGTATAAAGGTTAATCTACCAGTGGGATGAGATAATCCCACTTGTTTCCAATGCAGTTTCACTTGTTACAGGGATTTTTTTTTCCTGGGAAAAAGTAAAAATATGCTAAAACAAGGCAGAATAAGGCAGATCAGCATGTGGATCAAGAATAACGAAAGTGACACTTGATTCAAGGAAATTTTGTATAGCATCGGAAACAAGTGGGATTATCTAATCCCACTGGTTGATTGTTCTTCTTTTTAACCTTATTCGAAGACAAACAAGATTTTAACACTGAATATGAAGTTTTTTTTGCAGTCTGTGTATTCCGCTTTAAGAAATTGACTTCATTAAAGTCTGGCTTGTATTAATCTGTGTTGGGATGAGACGACACATTATTCCTGTCCGTCCTGTCAGATTAGGCGTTTCATAGTGACAGAAATTCCCGCGGTGTTGTGGCGGAGAGAGAGGCCACGCTGCACGTTTGACCCCGAATAAATCAGCGTTCATAATCGAACACGACGTCCACGGCTGATGGTGGAGGACGAGGCGGGGAATTAGCAGTCTGCCGGTCACAAACACGCGGGAGTTCATCGTCATCGTCACCATCACCATCATCATCATCATCATCATCGCCTTTATTTAAAGCTCGGAGAACGTCGATGGTTCAGGCCCTTATTGCACAGGCAGAGTCAACATAAGGAAAGGAGTTGATATAAAAAAAATGATAATGACTGAAATCAACCTGACGCCAGTGTTGGATTAAGCAACTCGATGTACTGCTACTAAATAAATAAATAAATAAATAAATAAAATAAAAACATCAGTTCAAACATTTACAAGCAGATCCCAGAGGTCAAATCAAGCAGCAGGATCAGTCAAAAGATTCACAAGATAATCTGGACAGGGAGTTGAGAGGTTTTCTGAAGTGTGGATTATTTATTGATATTGTTGCTTATTCCACGTTGTGATCGCTGCACTAACTCTGCTGCAGCCGCTTTTTCTTACCTAGCATCACGAGGGGCAGCTCCTGTGTGTATCGCTGCTTTTGGGAAAGAGCTCTGCCCGATGCTGTTGGAGCCACAGTGATGGTTTTGATGTGATCTTTTATTTTGAAAGGGCTGCTGTTGGAGCACGGTGGCACAAACTCAGCTGATGGAGGCAGTAATCGTGTCAGATGGTGCATAAGAGCTGAACTCACTTGAAGCCACAAGATTTTGTTGTTGTTTTTGTTTATTTGACCGCTAAGTGACAATAAATTCAAGTTGTTTTTTTTATGTATTTATTTGTCTTTAATCCCAATCGCTGTGCATGGCATCTGGTAAGACCAATAAGAAAAATGTCAGTGCAGTCTGGGTGAGGGAGGAAGATAAAATTGACAAAAGCAAAAAAATCAGTGGACTTAGAGGTTTTGAACATTTCATAGGAGCAGATGGGAGCGAATATTTTTCTCTTTTCGTTGCACTGAGTTAACTTCTATATTCCAGTTTATTGTAAGTATTTATTTACTACATTTTGCAAGTAGCAACGGCACAACTTATCTTCTGTTTCCAAAAGAGTGTGACACATTTTACTGCCCTTTACTGCTCTGTCACTGCAGCAGCTAATTACATTTAATCGCCATTTAATTCTCAATTTACCAGTTCTAGTCCAGTTGAAGTTGTGTGAAGATGCTGGTGGACAGACTGGTCCACTGTAATGGATACAGTGCATACGTCATGACTTTACATACATTTCAAAACAAAAGCCGCTGTGCTTTTCCTCTTAAAAAACACTACCAGGAACGGCAGCATAAGGGCTTCTAGGTAAAATAATCTGCAGGAATAACATGGGATGGGAATTTTCAGTCGTTCAGTAGTCAGGTAGTTTTAACTTTAGTAGTCAAAGTGTGTAACAGAGCCACTGGTCCACCAGAGGGAAACGTGCAGTTTGGTCAAACATGAAGGGCCCTATCTTGTGCCACCCGCTGCCACTACCCGCTACCCGCAAATTGCGGATTTAGGAACTTCCGCTATCCCTAAACGGTATCTTGCGCTCACGCTACCCGCTATCCGTTATGCCGACTCCGTTATTTGTGCCTGGAGGTGTGTCCGTGGGCGTGTTTCATGCGCTATCCCTAAAATTCCTATCTTGCGCACACACTTTAGGGAAACTGCTATCCCTAAAGTTTGGGCTGTTACGAGAGCGCGTCCAGGCGGCTTCAATGCGCGCCCCGACGGAGCCTCACCACGCACACGGTCGGACTGATACCAGGACGCCGCCGGAATGGACTGAGTATATTACTCATATAGACTGTTTAGAGGAAAGAGTGTTTTAATTGGACACTTACGCCAGCACATTTTATTGTTTTATCATAAGCCAGCAGCTGTGCACTGCAAAAACGCAAAATCTTACCGAGAATATTTGTCTTATTTCAAGTCAACAATGTCTTATTTCTAGTCAAAATATCTCATTACACTTAAAATAAGACATGATCACCTCAGAAGTTAATTGTTTTTAGACAATTTTCACTTGTTTCAAGTGAAAATTCACTTGAAACAAGTGAAAATTTGCTTGTTTCATTGGCAAAATCTGACAGTGGAAAAAGTGAAAATTCACTTGAAATAAGTGAAAATTAGCTAGAAACAAGAAACAAATTTTGCCAATGAAACAAGCAAATTTTTACTTGTTTCAAGCAAATTTTCACTTGAAACAAGAGACAATTGTCTAAAAACAAGTTACTTCTGAGGTGATCATGTCTTATTTTAAGTGTAATGAGATATTTTGACTAGGAATAAGACATTTTTGACTTGAAATTAGACAAATAATCTTGGTAAGATTTTGAGTTTTTGCAGTGTGCTATATTTTTATTTTTAACATTTTATTTGCCCAATCTACCTTGTCAATAAATTAGTTTACACATAGTTCCACCTCTGCCTCTTGTGTGTGTGTGGTGTGACCCGGGGATTTTACTCAATCAGTACAACCTTGTGACACGTCCACTTGGACACATGTGGCTCCACCTCCCGAATTAACTCGCCTATAATATAATATATAATATGTACATATATAAAGCCAACTTGCTTTAGCCTCAGTAGAACCCGTGAGAAAAATCTACCTCCCTCTCTCCATCGCGGGTTTAGGATTTAGGATTAAGGATAGCGCATCCTGCCCTTAAAGGCAATGGCACCTGGCACACTGATTGGTGTAATTGGCATAACGGCCAAAACACGCCTATGGATAATAAAGCGGGTAGCGCAGGTGTTTTGCGGGTAGCGGGAGGTGCACAAGATAGTAACTTTTACGGGGGAACGCCTCTTGCGCAATGCTAAATCCCTAAATAACGGGTTTAGGGACTTTGGCGCAAGATAGGCCCGTGAGAGACCCGAGTTCAAACCAAAGTCCAAACAAAACTGGACTTACAGGAATGGAATGGTACAGTTTCCTAACCTTTACCTTAACCCTAACCTTCACCTCGCCTTAACCAAGTGTTTCAGCTCACATCAGCTAACGAGCTAAGATACTAATGAGCTAACCTTCACACATGCACCAACGCTAATCTGGACCTGATGAGTGACGCAAAACGTGACACGGACTCGGGTTCCTCTGGTGGACCGGCGGCTCTGTTACACGCTTTGACAGCTTGATAAAACGGTTAAAGGCTGTACTCGCTTTTCTTTCTTCTTTTGTGCGGCCGGTAAAAATAACACTTTGAAGAACTGAAGCTTGCTCTCACTTTCAAACCTCATATTGAGAATCTTGTGAAGAAACTCAAACTGAAATTGGGTTTTTTCTTCCGAAATAAATTTTGTTTTTCTTTTGAGGTTAAACAACGCCTTGTCACTGCAACTTTTTTATCCATTTTAGATTATGGAGACCTGTTGTATATGAACGCTTCTGCTCAATGTCTGAGAAAGATTGACTCTGTGTATCATGCTTCTCTGAGGTTTATTACTAACTGTAGGGCCCTGACCCATCATTGTGAACTGTATTCTCGAGTGGGATGGCCTTCTTTGTCCGCCACGAGGTTGGCTCACTGGTACACTTTTATTTATAAGGCCATGCTTGGACTACTTCCCTCTTACATTTGTAACTTAATCACACAGAGAAGTGTTGGTTCTTGCAGTTTGCGTTCAAACCAATATTTGCTGCTCGCTGTTCCATCTGCCCGCACTGAGCTGGGAAAAAGGGCTTTCGTCTTCTCTGCCCCTTCCACATGGAACCTGTTGCAAAAGGACTGGAAACTAACGGAACTTATCTCATTGAATGACTTTAAATCCAGACTGAGAGCACTTGAGACGGCCTCCTGAACCTGTAACTGTTTTATCTAATTTGCATGTCATTTTAATGGTGTTGAAACTGGAAATGCAACTTTTTGCTGCCTCTTGGCCAGGACTCCCTTGAAAAAGAGGTTTTTAATCTCAATGGGATATTCCTGGTTAAATAAAGGTTAAATAAATAAATTAATTAATTAAACAGCAGTCCACACCAACAAAAATCAGCCGCCCGCCGCTGTATGCCTTCCACCAGCGAGGAGAGGCGGGCTTATCTTACCTCTTTTAGCTGTTTATTTCACTTGTTTGGTGGAAAAGCTGATTTTTAATTCTGAATATCGCCGTGCAGAGTGATGCTCTCCTGGGTTGAGACTGTATTTGTGTTGAAAAATTCACTTTAACCGAGGATAAGTTTTGTATATCAGGCGTTCGATCTGTCTTCCGGTAGCTCTCCCTCCATCATGACTCATGTGGGGAGGACAGCTTCTTCTTCAAGCCTCCAACAAACAGCAGGACGGGGTGAGGCTGCTGCAGTGTGTGTGTGTGTGTGTGTGTGTGTGTGTGTGTGGTGGAGGGGGGGGGGGGTGAGGTATTCCTGCTATGTTATTGTGAAATTGTTGTTTCACAAGAGTCATAACAGCCATGTTGTCCTTTCATCCCCCTCGCCTGCAACGCTGCCCTCTCCTTTATCTCCTCTATTTTTGTTTCCTTTCCTCTCCTCTCTTTTCTCTCTCTTATCCTTTTTTATCCCCCCGTCTCCCCCTCTTCCTCTTCGTAGTTCATACAAAGTTGAAACCAACCCCAAAGTCTCTGATCTGAATCCACTAATAAACATGTGCTGCCTTTCCCCTCCGCGACTCCTCTCTTCCTCCTCGTCTCTCTTTCTTTCTTTCTTTCTTTCTTTCTTTTGCTTCCCCTCTCCCCTCTCATTTTCTTGCCCACAATTTATTCCAGGAAAGCACAAAGTTGTCAGAGTGGCCTCTTAATGTCGAGCGGCGAAGCCCAATTTATACTCCCAGACGTCGCTCTTTAACCGGTTTGTCCTTCACCTTCAGCTTTTTTTTTTTTTGTGTTTGATTTGGACCCGATCGGTGAAATAACAACACGGGATCGCAGCGTTCCCCTCCATTCACCTGGTCAGTCTCAAGAAAAAAAGCAGCAGGTGGTTTTAATAATTTCTTGCTCACACTTGAGGGGAAACTCAGCCGCCTTTTGCTTTTTGCACAGAGAGGTTTTGTTGAAACGAGACGTCCTTGGGCCCGAAATAAAACGTGATCCCCGCTTCATCTCCTGCCTAGAGCAACGTCGCAGCAAACAAACCGTAAAAACTTCACATCCATCGCTAATAAATATGCATGGCCTCCTGTCTCTCTCTCTCTCTCCACGTCTTCCTCTCCTCCTCTTCCTGCGTCGTATACGGCTCTAACAAACCCCAAACCTTCAGATCTCATTTCACTAATAAACAGATATAGCCCGTCCTCCCCTCCACTCCTCTTCTCCTCCTACGGCTCTCCTCTGTTCAAAGTCCTAACAAACCTCAAAAGCGTCTGATCTGGTCCCGCTAATAAACAGTCGTAGCCGGACGCTGACCGACTCAAATACACGACTCGGTCTAAAATAAGAATGTCAAACAGTTTGGCTGAAAGGCTGCAGATGCTTCCAGTTCCCTGAGTGAGGCGCGTAATTAAATAACACGAGGGAACAAATTACAGTTCCTCAGTGCCGTCGCTACAAAGCTGTTTGGGAAATTCAGCTTGATTGTCAACATGAATGCAGTCTCAGCCGCTGACTTCTGGTTGGTTTCATTGGTGCCTGTCAAATTAACGGTCAATGCCTTGTGGCAAAAAGACATGAGGTTCTTGGCCAGCCAGCTCTTTTCCCAGCTGGTCAAACGCTTTGACATGTCCTTTTGTAGGTGATACCGACGCCAAAGGCTTCGTTTGGTGTCAGTATGAGATGGTTTAGTGTCGATGTCGTATATAAAGATTGAGAAAACCCGTGACGGGATGCGGTCGGGATGGTTGTCGAGGGCAGGAGCCACATTACCTTCAAGCACGAGACAAGAGTTCGATTCTCGCTGGAAATGAGAGGCAGTGAGAGGGAGCGTCCAGTTTCTGTTTTGCTGCCTTAAACCTAACCTTTCCCTTACCTTAACCAAGAGGTTTTGTTGTCTAAACCTAACCTTTCTCCAACCGTAACCAAGTGGATTTTATATCTAAACCTAACCTTTCCCTAACCCTAACCCTTTACCAACTGGTTTTTATATCTAAACCTAACCTTTCCCTAACCCTAACCCTTTACCAAATGGTTTTTATATCTAAACCCAACCTTTCCCTAACCTTAACCAAGAGGTTTTGTTGTCTAAACCTAACCTTTCCCTAACCCTCACCCTTTACCAACTGGTTTTTATATCTAAACCTAACCTTTCCCTAACCTTAACCAACAGGTTTTGTTGTCTAAACCTAACCTTTCTCCAACCGTAACCAAGTGGATTTTATATCTAAACCTAACCTTTCCCTTACTTTAACCTTAACCAAGAGGTTTTGTTGTCTAAACCTAACCTTTCCCTAACCCTAACCCTTTACCAACTGGTTTTTATATCTAAACCTAACCTTTCCCTAACCTTAACCAACAGGTTTTGTTGTCTAAACCTAACCTTTCCCTAACCCTCACCCTTTACCAACTGGTTTTTATATCTAAACCTAACCTTTCCCTAACCGTAACCAAGTGGATTTTATATCTAAACCTAACCTTTCCCTTACTTTAACCTTAACCAAGAGGTTTTGTTGTCTAAACCTAACCTTTCCCTAACCCTAACCCTTTACCAACTGTTTTTTTTTTTTTTTTATCTAAACCTAACCTTTCCCTTACCTTAACCAAGTGAGTTTTATGTCTAAACGTAACCTTTACCTAACCTTAACTTGACCAAAGTGGTTTTGTTGCCTAACCTTAACCTCTCTTTAACCTTAATCAAGAGGTTTTGTTGCCTAAACCCTAAACCCAACCTTTCCCTATCCTTTACCAACTGGTTTTCATATCTAAACTTAACCTTTTCCCAACCTTAACCAAGAGACTTTGTTATCTAAAGCTAACCTTTTCCTAAACTGAACCAAGTGTTTTTTTTATATATATATAAACCTAACCTTTCCCTTACCTTAACCTTAACCAAGGGGTTTTGTTATCTAAACCTAACCTTTACCTAACCTTAACTGTAACCAAGAGGTTTTGTTGCCTAAACCCTAAACCTAACCTTTTCCTACCCTTAACCAAGGGGTTTTTATGCATAAACCTAACCATGTGACATTGACATGTGATAAAAGTGAGAAAACCTGATGCGTCTCATCCCGTCACCAAATCAGACACCAAAAGGGGCGTGACCGCGCAGTATTTGACAAATTGGGAACAATAATGTGTTGTCTTGGCCTACACTGTGATAACACAGGACTCTCACTGAAGTGTGAGGTGCACTGGGATGTCTTGCTGGCTCACTGAGTAGAGCACGTACCACGTAAAACCAACGCTCAGCTGCAGCGGCCTGGGTTTAGAATAAAACAAGTTATCATTTCCAAAGGGCTCAGAAATAAAAATTAAATCCAGACACATCACTGCCTTATCAGCTCAGCTCTGTGTTTCTGTAAACTGTATAAGCTGGATGCTTCCATTGTCTTCAACAATAAGGAACACATGTCTGCATTTACTGTTTAAATACTAAATTATACGCTGTATAAGTTTAATTTAGTTGTAATTTACATGCATTTTTCTTTTCTTTTTTTTTTACAAGAATGTTCACTTCTGTATTGCACATTTGTGTGTGTGTGTGTGTGTGTGTGTGTGTGAGAGAGAGAGAGAGAGAAAGAGAGAGAGTGTGTTTGTGCATGTGTGTCTGTGTATTTGAATATTTATCTTAACATGTTCCTCCATCGTTGCACTCCATTTTTAACGTTCATTACTAAAAAGCTCAACTGGGAGGCATTCACACTCACTAATAAAGTGAGTTGTAACATGTGACCATGGACACACACACACACACACACACACATATAAACATTTACACATTTGACATACCATCTGCAAACTGCTTTGTTTCTTTTTCTTTTTTTTTTTGTCTGCTATTAGGCCAGTGTTGTATGTACAGTTCTGACATTCCCGTGTGTCCAGAAGGGAAAAGCACTCACACGTTCCTCACATACCAGCTTGCCAGCAAATCATGTCCACTGAGACAAATGACTTGTCGTTTCTGTCCCTGTTTGTGTGGATGAGGCTGTTTGAAATGTTAATGGTCCAGGTCATGGCAGTGTATCGTGATGAAGTGCCTCGCTGCTGGTTTTGTGTCCCGCAGTTCATTTGTTCTATGAAAGCAGCTTCCTCAGTACAGTTTTATATTTTAAATCACTTGCTGATCTCTGCAGAGGCTGTTGAACTAGTGAACAAACCTCTGATGGACGAAGGATTGTTGTTGCAACAATAAATAATTTCTCTCACCTTCTTCCTCCTCCTCCTTCTTCTCTTCTTGACATTCTTCATCTCCTTTTTTGGAGCGATGGCTGACTTTACGGTCGGTTATAATGATTGTAGCCATGAAGTTTGACATGATTTTGATGACAATACTGATGGTTATGATGCCCATAAAGATGATATTACAAATAATGGCATCTACAAAAGCAATAATACTGTGAAACATTATTTTCCAAAATTTTCATTGTGGAGGAAAAAAACACCTGATTTTGTTTGATTAACCACCTGTAACAATCCTTTAAAATAAAACATCAAGTCATTAGTGACCAAAGGTTCATTAAATTTGATCCAAGCAAGGCAAGGCAAGTTGATTTGTAAAGCACCTCTCAAACACGAGGCCATTCAAAGTGCATTACAGGGATTTAAAAAGACTGAAAATACAAGATTTAAAAAGACTCGATTCAATTAAAGTCAAGTAAAATAAGACATGAAAGCAAAATTTAAGAGACAATAAAAAAAAGTAAGCGCTGAGGTCTCTGAAGCTGTAAATATTTACAGAACCTCCCTTTCCCGACAGACACAGATTCACCACAGGTATTTATTAACAGAAATCAGCCTCTTTCATCAAATCTTAGAACTTGCTCTCACAGGTTTAACCTCACTGTGGATCCTATCTGTGTCAAGAAGAGCCTTGTAATGCTGCCAGAGGACAAACCCTGTTGTGGATCTAATAAGTAAAAATGATCCCAGCAGTGTCTGAGATATCAAGTGACAACTTTAATTGAAATAAGCAGCAGAGGCTCAGAAATCACACTTATCCATTTACCTGATCCTCAGTTGTAGGCGACAAAACAAGCATGATTTGATTCAGCACTGTTCCAGCATTCATTTTGTAGGAGTACCTGTCACTTATTCTGAAGGGTAATTCATAACATCATCAGCATACATGATAATTTTGCTCATGTCAGTACCCTGTGTTCTGTCTCCAGCCCCTCGTATCGTCACGTTGTTAGAGACAGTGGACGTCCTGTTGGATCACAACGCCACCTTCATCTGCGAGGTGGAGTCCCGCCCCCCTGCTGACATCACCTGGACCAGGAACAACCACCCAATCCTGTAAGAGTACACCTGCGAACCTCTGAGCCACAGTCCTGACCGTCTCATCTGTTCATCACACAGTTTACTTTGAAGGAACACAGCAGGAACTTTCCGGGGGAAATTTGTTGTAGCTGCAGCGTTTCTACACTGCAGAGATCCTCTGTCAATCAAACTTTTTTTTTTTAAAATGGAGTTTGAGTTTCTTCTTCTTTTTCTTCAGTCATGGTGGCTATCGCTGCTCACGCTACCTAACCAGCTGTTCTTCTTTAAAAGTTTCCTCAAAATCTAACAATAATGGACATTTATTTATTTATGTACTTATTTATTTATTTACAGATGTAGGTTACCTTAGCAGTTGTGTTATGAAAAATGTTTTGATTCAGTGTGCTCACTCCTGTGTTAATAGTGTGCTACCGAAAAATAACTTCTGTGTATTTTTTGTGTTATGGCACTTTTGAAAGTATGGAAAATTAGTGTCAGCTGTTTGTGGATAAATTTGTATGTTTTTTTTTTTAAGCGTTGTACATAATCCCAAACATTTACACGCAATTTCTCACATTGTCAGTATATTAGCATATTCTCTTTATTAACAATCATTATTCAGTATTATTCCAGTGACCCATGAGCTCAAAGACATTTTCTTAGATTCAGAAATTAGATTCTGATTTAGAAGAGATCAGAATGTTGATTTTGTAGAAATAGGGTCAAATTCATTTCACTTAACATTTATAATCATGGATATAAAATTGCTCTGTGGTAAAGACTGATTTAGTCACATTGTTTCTCTCTGCTCATATGTTTTCTCCCTGCAGGTACTACGACCCCAGGTACATCACGAAGGAGCAGGGCCAGATGCTCGTCATCCCTCATGTGAGAGAGACGGACAATGGAGAGTACTGCTGCCTTGCCAACAACGGCATCGGCGAGCCGGCCAAGAGCTGCGGCGCTCTGCAGCTCAAGATGAGTATGTCTGATTCCTGCCCGGGTCACCGAGGCTGGTCTTGGGCCTCATTCACACTGCAAATCGTTTTTTTTGTATCCAGATTGATTTTAGTCTGCACAGTAAGAAAAAAAAAAACATGAATACAACTGTAGCTAATGTTCATTACTAAAAAGCTCAACTGGGAGGCATTCACACTTGCTAATAAAGTGAGTTGTACCATGTGACCATGGACACACACACTGTTTTTGGGTTTTGACTGGAACTGAAACCTAAATATACTGAGCCTTGATCTATTTTCTTTTTCTTCAATTAATCGATAGTGTAAGTGTGCCAACATTACAAACAAGAAAATGATGTCCAAGCGGGATATCATTTCCTGGAGAGAATATGTAGTCTGGCTGTAAGCACTTGGAAACATAAGGAAACATTTAAATGGCTATTAAGATGCTCGGTTGCCAGGGATTTCCTCACCAAAAAGAGAATTTTAATTTCAGTGAGGCCTTCTTGGTTAAATAAAGGTTGCACACAAAATACAAAAAAAGAAGAAACAAAGAAAAGGAAACAAAGAAAGAAACAAAACAAGGAGAACGAAATAAAGAAAAGGAAAAATGAATAAATAAATAAATAGAGGAGTAAATAATTCCAGGTGGATGTGAAAATCAGGTAGGTGGTTGCTAAGGGGTTACATGGTTGCTGGGGTGTTTTGTGGTAGTTGCTAGGGTGTTAATTAAGGTGGTTGGTAAGGGTTTTGTAGGTGTATCCTAAAAGTTGGCTGCTAAGGATTTCTAGGACGTTGCTTGGATTTTTCTGGGTGGTTGTTAAGGATGTACTTGATGGTTGCTGGGGGGTTACTAAGTGGTTGCTGGGGTGTTTCATGGCGGTTGCTAAGGCTTTTATGGGTGGTTCGCTAAAAGGAGGTTGCTAAGGATCTCTAGAAGTTTTTTCTAGCTCTTGGTTGTAAATTGTTTCTTCATCATTCTTCTCTCTCTCTCGCTCTCTCTCTCTATCAGAGCCTCAGATTAAGCGACATCCCACCAACGTGACCCTGCTGATCGAATCCAAGGCGGTGTTGCCCTGCGTGACACTCGGCAACCCCAAGCCAGACGTCACCTGGCTCAAAGACGATGAGCTTATCAAGGTACTGCCGTTTTTTATTTCAACAAAAACAACAACAGTAAAGAGTTGGAAAACTCTCACGTGTAGCCTGAGAATTTTCTTCTCCTTAGATACGTAATGGCTCAGAGTAGAAGTGCGGTGTTTGTGTTTATATGACCACAATTTTGAGTGGGTGTAGAGGTGGAGGGTGTTGGGAAGCCTGAATTTACTGTTACCCTATCTGGGGATGTTGCATTGTGTCAACCAAGTATTTATTATTCATTTTCTTTTTTTCTTTTTGTCTGTTTTTGCATGATATATATATATACTCCATATATATAATGAGAAGTTACTGTAAATGAGAGTCAAATTCCTTGTATACAAAGGCATACTAGGCCCATTAAGTTGACCCTGATTCTGATATTCATGATGGGAGGTTCTTACTTGATCTCCCTTACTCAACCTAGCATGTATACCCGACCTAAAAAACCCAAAAGAATTTAAATATCCTATCTGGCTTGATTCCTAGTATGATTTTACACCAGGCAAGGCTCAAAAGGCTTATTTTATCAATGTCACAACCAAAAAACAAGAGTGAACCTGTCTTGTCTCTCTCAGGTGAGCGACCGTGTCAGCATTCTCGACTACGGAGCGTTGAAGATCCACAACATCCAGAAGGAGGACGCGGGACAGTATCGCTGTGTGGCCAGGAACAGCTTCGGTTTGGCCTTTTCCAAGCCCGTCACCATCGAGGTGCAAGGTATGGATGTCATCTCGTTTCTCTGTTTGTAAAATCAAGCTCTGAGAGGAGATTGTTTCAATGTTTTGGCAGCGAATGAGTTTAGAAACTGAAACTGTAATGAGGCTCCATGCTGCTCCTGCTGGGGAGAGCAGAGATGCAGTAAAGCTCATCTTGGAAGCAGAGAAACACACACATCTCTTGGTTCTCACTCAGTTTCATCAGGATAAAGAAGGGAAAATAGCATAAAATGAGAATAAAACTACCATTTTGCAAGACAACTGGTTCCTGTTTTGATAGATAGATAGATAGATAGATAGATAACTTTATTAATCCCTGAAGGGAAATATGTCATAGGTCAAAAGTCATAGCAGCTGATTAACATACATGACACAAGGACAAAAAACATAAATCACAAGATACATAAAATGCATAAATACACCCCCTTCCCGCCCGTGTTAGTGCACAGTATAAAAGACAATAAAAGCACAATAAATATGTGGTAAAAAAAAAAAAAAATGTGCGTGTAAATTGGGTAAAAAGTGCATGTAAATGGGCCAGTATGCAAGTAAATTTCATCAGTTACAGGGAGGCATTGTCCAGGTCTATTGCAGCAGGTAGGAATGAGTTTTTATAGCGATATATATGTAGACAATATTAGGAATTTGCTTCTTGCTTCTGTGCATCCTTCTGCAATGTGTGCCAGAAGTGTCTGCGTGCAGAGGGTTTCTTACAACACATCAAACAATTAACTGAGTCTTTCATTTAAAAAATTATGGAAAAATATTGAAAAAAATATTCACAATGATGTTGAGATGAACCGTTTTTTTTTTTTTTTCCTCCATGCATCTTCAGTCACCTTGATATGTGTCTTTTTGTTTGTCCTTGTACATTTCTATGTCTTTATTTATCTTTACCTGAGTGACCCTGGCTGAATGTGTGTGTGTGTGTGTGTGTGTGTGTGTGTGTGTGTGTGTGTGTGTTCTCCAGCTCCAGCGCGGATCCTGCGGGTTCCTAAAGAGAAGAGAGTGGCGTACGGCAGTCAGGTTTCCCTGGAGTGTAACGCCACAGGAAACCCTGTTCCCACCATCACCTGGTTAGAGAACGGAAACACTGTGAGTAGGCCTGCTCAGAGTGTGTGTATGTGTGTGTGTGTGTATGTGTGTGAGTGTGTGTCATCTCTGTTCCAGCTGACGTGAAATGCTCACGCTAATGGACCCACGATACGCTCATCAGGTTTACAAGTTCATGACAGAGTTTTAAAGCTCACCTTTCAGTCACCTGTAAGACAAATAATGATTAAAAACATATTCATAATAAGAAATCTCAATTTTAAGTAATTTTGTGTCATATTCTGCCCTAAAATTTTAACATAACTTTGTGTTATGTTTTTTTTCTTTTTTAAATAGGTAAATCTGCCAGTGGGATGATTCCGTCTCTTGTTTCAGTATAAATACATAAATAAGGTGAAAAGGCAGAATGAGGCAGATCAAGAAAGTGAGTCATCACACAAGAAAATTCTGGATGCAAGTAGATTAGCATTGAAATCAAGTGGGATTATCTCATCCCATTTCAAGATTTTAACAAGATTTAGTGGGATTATCGTATGCCGCTGGTAGATTTTTTGTTACCTTGTTTGAGGAAAAAACAGGTTTTAAGACTGAATATGAAACTAAATGGCTTGTAAAGATTTTTTTTTGTATTTCAGGCTGGTTGTGAAAAAAGGTGTGTGTGTGTGTGTGTGTGTGTGTGTGTGTGTGTGTGTGTGTGTTATGGAGTCCAGCTCCAGCGTCGGTGACCTCAGCCGACATCAGAGGCATTGTGACACGGTGTGAGAATGGAGAGAG
The DNA here is from genome assembly GCF_902150065.1 of Myripristis murdjan. Lineage (NCBI taxonomy): Eukaryota > Metazoa > Chordata > Actinopteri > Holocentriformes > Holocentridae > Myripristis > Myripristis murdjan. Next base: position 3,832,195 of record NC_043991.1, on the reverse strand, counting down.
CAGATGGGCCGGAAATTAAAAGACAATTTTTAATCCTGAAGTGAACTGACATCAATAATCCCACATGGACGACGGCAGATTACCGACAGATTACTCACATTGCACTGCCTTCATTCATAACTTCATTCTTACTGCCTTTTGACTCTTCGTCTTCTTCCTCTTCATCTTTTTTCCTCTTTCATCTTTCCTCTTCCTCTTCTTCTTGTTCTTTTCTTTCTCATCTTCCTCTTCTATTTCTTCCTCTTTTCTCTTTTTCCTTCTTCCTCTTCATTTTCCCTTATTTTTCTTTTCTTCTTCTTCTTTTCTTCTTCTTTTCCTCCTTCTTTTCTTATTTTTTCCCTTCATCTCCCTTTTCTTACCTTTCTTATTCTTCTTCATCCACTTGTTGCTTTTCTTTTTCTACTACTACGGACGGAGCATTTCGTCGATCCTGTCCAATCATTTCGTCCGTCATTTAGCACGAAGCGGGGGAGCTTACGATTACAGACAAAACGGAACAATACCACCAGAAATCGTGGGGGCAGTATTGAGTTTACAGTCCAGATTGGCACCAAATCACCAGAGTCACGAAGAAGATCTGCAGAGGCTTTTAAAAATGGAGCGCGGTGTTGCAACTTGTCAAAAGTTGGAGCGGACGTCCTGAAATACTAGAAATGCCGCTCGTCATCCGTCTCCCGCATTGGCAGCACCAAACACCAAAACTCCCCACTGAAGGGGCGGCTGAAGTTTAGTGGCTTCAAGTTCAAGTTCAAGTTCAAGTTCAAGATTTATTCATCACATGCATGAATGTACAGGTACAGCAGCAGTGAAATGTAATTGCAACAACTCCGGCACTGTGCAAGTAAAAATAGATAGAATAAAATAGTTAAAAAAAATAAAATCAAGATAAAATAGAAAGTACATATAACATTCCTATATACGTTCCTATAACATTCCTATATACAATGTGCAACCTATGTACAATATACAACAATATGCAATAAGTACCGACGTGTTCTACTGACGTGTTTTTTTTTTTTTTTTTTTTTACGCAAATACAATAAAAGGACTTCTTCCACAGTCGCTATTATTTATTAATACCCGTTTATTGGCGTTCGGCACCGCCATCTAGAGGAAATGTTGTGTTAACGCGCATCCCAACACAAAAGACGTAAAGAGGTATGAAGGGTATACACGTATAGGATGGACGGACAGATGGACAGAAGGACGAAAAAAGGGTATGAATGGGTCTTGACTCATAACTGTGGTTCACCCTCCAACAGAGGGGGGGCAGTAATGCACCTGGTTGCCAACCATCAAAAAAAAAAAAAAAAAAAAAAAAAAAGAAACAGCAGAAGAAGAAGCAGGAAAAGTTTGACATTATTTTCAATGCGTGGTCTGGATTCCCGGGAGAACTGGACATTTTTTTCATTTACAGAACACCGGTATAGTAACCATAGCAACACACCAAAACAAACAATGTTCCACGGTTGCTCTTTTTCCCGGGGGTTTTTCCTCCCGGGATTTCTGACCAATGAGAGAACAGCTGGTCCGCGCATGGCATTTGTTTACAACTTTGGACCGATCGATACAGACCGTCGCCTTGACAACACAAACGACCCAAAAGAAAAATGCAACAGTTGTATCGATTTCGCCGCTGAATCGGACAAACAAAGCGAACGAGCCGCAGGTCTGATTGCACCCTAAACCGGTCGAACCCCGCCCCCCCGCGCGGCTCTGGACCAGTCGGGACACCGGTTCCTCTCTCACGTCCCAGAGTCCATCGTCTTGGTCAACAAAACGATTAGCACCATTCCTGCCCAGCTAATAACTCTGTAGTAAACCAAACACATGCGGGGAAACACAGGGCACACACACACACTTTATCTCTCTCTCTCTCATCACACACACACACACACACACACACACACCAGCTAATGTCCTGGTCGCTGAGCTGCAGGATCAGAGATATAAACAGAGCAGGAATTCTCATTACCACGGCTGGAGATTGAGCAGATAGCTCGTCCGTTTAGCCAGTAATGCACTGAGTTATCAGCTTTAATTGGGTCTTTTTTTAAGGGAGCACCGCGGCGCTGTGGGCAGAGGAGAACCTCGTGCCGCCATGTTTGCTGTTAGGTTGTGCTTGTTTGTTTGAATGAATGCATGTTCGTGCACAGGGAGTGACTTTTCACCTTTTCCATTGTTCAGCTTGTGCCTCTGTTTTTAGTCCGCAGGTTGGTTTGTATCATGGTTTGGCTTGAAAAAACTTTAGCTGTTGTTTGGTCTTTTTAACATAAACTAGGGCTGTCAAATGATTTTTTTTTCATGTTAAACAAAAGGTAGTTATGTTGTATATTGTATTTTGGAGTAGTTTATGGTCATTTTTAGGAGGCAGGGCTCTATCAAAAGGGTTTGAAGTTTTGTGGTTCTCAAACAGGGGGTACATGCACCCCTAGGGGTAGGTTGGAGTACTGCAGGTAATATGTGATTTAAAAAAAAAATAAATAGCCTATGCTTTCCTAAATTCAATAAAACTGTCAATGTCAGTGTGATAAAGCACATTTTATCTTCAGTTCTCCCTCTGGGTCTCCTGAAGGTGTCAGGTGTGTGTGTTTGTGCTTTAAATCTGCCGCCGTGGTCGTCGAGCGAGGACTTTGTTCACTATGATCGAAAAAAAAAATCCAGAAAATGGATCAGTGGTTGAAAACAGCTGAGAAAAAGGAGAAAGATGGAACTGGACCACAGCATATGGGATTTTTTTTTATACCAACATTTTATTTTGCTCTGGTGGGGGGAGAACTTACTCCAGTAATACTTTTTCCAAAGGGGAACATTATCGAAAAAACTTGGACAACCACTGATCCAGAGGATGAATCCTGACAATTTTGGTGGCCCTTTGACCTTCACTGACCACAGCCCACTTCCATTTCACCTGTTTTAAGGTCCCTGCTTCATGAGGAGCACTTGAGTCTGCAAGATTAAATAACTTTGGATCGGCTCAAAATAGCGGGACGGGACGGGACGGTCTCTAACGAGGCAGCAGACGTTTTTATGGACGCCGCCGAGTGTGAGACGCGCTGCTGCTCTATAATTGGTGGGATGTTTAATGGTCTTGGGTGCTACAATGTGATTACAGGCCCATAATGGTTGTAAATACTCACACAGCATCTGTTTGTTAGCGTGTGTGTGCGCGCTTTAAATACCGATCATGGGAGACCCTGGGACAAAAGAGGAAAAAAAGCCATATGGGTATAAATAACAGAAGAGGAACGACTGGGAGAATAAATATGCCTAGTGGTAGAACAGTGTGTGTGTGTGTGTGTGTGTGTGTGTGTGTGTGTGTGTGTGTGTATGCTGATTAAAATGACTGTGGGAGCTGATTTTCTGGCAGCGAGCTGAGGTCATTAATTTCATTTCATCGGGGCAGGATGAAGCTCTTTCTAAAAACAGGCGGTGTCACACACACACCTTCAAATATAGACACGCCGCGCATGACTGCCCCGTCACACACACACACACACACACACTCATCCACTAACACACACACTGCAGATATAAGAGTGTGAATACAGAAACTAATTTATATCTTGGCTGGAAAGTTGAGGAATTGTGATGATGACCTGTTTGTTTTTTTTGTTTTTTTTTTGTAAATTGTGCACTGATATACACATTTTCATCTAAAACCATGAAAATATGAAGAAAACTTCAACTTTAAAATCATTTCAGTGATGACAGGTAGATTTTTTTTGTCTCAGTGTTCATTTTGTGTGTCTTTCTGTTACCGGTGGTGTTATTCTTCACGTCTTCTCCCACTCCCTTTGCTTGTTTTTTTTTTGTTTTTGTTTTCTTCCCAAACTTGGCCCCTGTCCCTGTCGGGGATCCCGGCAGAATCCGATGACTCGTGGGAATCCCGACAACATGTCAGGCTCTGGGTGGGACGCGGGGCTCCATCAGACTGCAGGGTGACGACAGCTTTCAGTCAGATAAGGACGGTGGCAGCTGAGAGAAAAAAAAAAAAATTCGAAAAATGGAAAACACCTCGTGACGCAAGCTTAAGTCTCGCTCATCATCAATCAATCAATCATCATTCAGTCATCATCATCATTACATTTAGGGTCACTTATCAAAGCCTGCTGAGTCATGTTTCATCAGGATCATATTGATCCTTTGGACAGCGATACGATATGATTGAGTCTTCGTCTAAAAGTAGGGGAGATCCGGGTCGGTTGTAGCACGGGCCCTTATTCGTGTTAGACACAACACAGGAACTAGGAACTTGTAATTTGGTGAGCAGATTCCACCTCCTTTCATGGCTGCCTCTGCAAAATATCTTTGCCGCCCCATGTATTGTTGCCAAGTTTTAGGAGAAAACGTTGTTTTTTTTATAGCGTTAAGTAAAATACTGAAACCATAAGTGTTTTTTGATTTTGTCATAGAGTTTGTGTATTTAATACAACAAACCTATATGGTCTGTTGGACCTATTGGTAGACTAAACATTAGCGGTTGCTTCATGTAGCTTAGCTTTTCTGCTGTGTCCTTTTAAATGTAGGGAGAGCGAGGAGGGACGGTTGTAGCAGAGCCTCACCTCTGCATTTCCTTGATGCTGTGCTTACAGGATATGCTGAGGATGAGGGTGAGGAAGCACAGAGCTTTGTGAAAGAGTTTGCCAGGCTGTTTTTGAGGGCCAGTCAATCAGAGCTGCAGAAAAAAATGTAATAAAAATAATCTAGCCATTCACAATATAGAATATACAACAGGCTATGGATGACAAATGAAATAAATAACATTTAATAAATAGCCTACAATAACTTAAATGCAAAGTCCATAACTATAAAAGTTAATCATTTTAAATGCTAATCTTAACAAGAAATTTGTATTGTGAATCATTTGCATGGGTAAGTCTATTAAGGGAGGCAAAACATTGGTTATGTCGGCAAAATAGACAAAAGGTCTAACTATATGAATTTGCAACATATAACATAAATTATTTTTCACTATTAGTTGTTGAAGTAATGAGAAGTAAAAGCAAAAAAAAAAAATGCGTCACCTGGCCTCTTCAGTCCACTTTTGAGGACTGCTACTTTCGCCCCAACAGTGCGGGGCGAAAGTAGTATTGCGCTGCTTCTACCTTCACACCCGCTGTATTGATCCGCGGGACGAAACCGTAGTTTGGATTGGTGGAGTACTTGTGTACCTTGCTTACATTAAAATATTGAAACTGTAGCTGGCTCTGTCTTTTTGTAATGAGGAAAAAACAAAAAAGTGCTACAACCGACCCGGATCTCCCCTATTTTTTTCTTTTCTTTTTTTTTTCCAGATCTCAGGTGCGTCGGTGGAGGAGACCCTGGTGGGGGAGGTGATCCTGTCCGTCCTGAAGGTAACGGTGAATAAGCCGGCCCTCTACACCTGCCTGGCCTCCAACAGACACAACGCCGGAGCCAACACCGTCAAAGCCACCGCCAGAGTCACCGTCACAGGTGAGGGAGAGGAGGTGAAAGAAGACATTACTCTACTGTCCCAAATCAAACAATCAATCAATCAAATTTTATTTATATAGCACCTTTCAAACAAATGCATAATATTCAAGGTGCTTTACATCTTGATTGACAAATAAGTATAAAATAAGAAGTGAAAGGACAAGGAGACCGATGCACACTCATAAAATATGGTTAATTAAAAAAAATTTAAAAACAATAAAAACAGCAATACAAGAAAACAAAAAACTCAAGAATAAGATACTGAATAAAATATAAAAACAATATGAAACGATTTAAAACAGTAAAGACACAGCAATAATAAAATAACTCAAGAATAAGATGCCGAATAAAAGGGGAATTTATGTTGGAATCTGCTTCAGTTACACAGAAAATGCACCAGCTCTTATGAAATGACTGATAATAACAAATAAAACGGGAAATTCAACAAACAAATACGACATTATACAGCACATTCAACACACACAGTCAGTCAGTTTGCTTTAAAGTTGAACTTGAGGGTTAAGCCGTGTTCACACCGGACGCAATGAAATCGCGCGTAACGCCCGAAACGCGTCGCGTGACCATGGAATCATTTATTTCCTCAATCGCGTCTATCGCGCGATGGACGCGTTGATGCGAACCCGCCCTCCTCTCTCCCTCCTTCCTCTCCCTGATGTAGGTGTCCCGCAGACTTTTCCATCTGTGGACACACATCCACTGACAAGACGCACACACGTAGCGAGACAGATATGCCGGGTTAACGTTACCGCTAGCATGGTTAATAGTAAATTACATCCAATAGCTGCATTAGCAACGGACACATATTGCAAAATTTACCGGCACACGGCAGCCCGGCAGCCCGGCAGCCCGGCACAGGGCAGCCCGCACACGGCGGCCCGGCACAGGGCAGCCCGGCAGCCCGCACACGGCAGCCCGGCACACGGCGGCCCGGCAGCCGGCACACGGCGGCCCGGCAGCCGGCACAGGGCGGCCCGGCAGCCGGCACAGGGCGGCCCGGCACAGGGAAGCGTCATCGCGTCACGTGTATCGCGCGAAACGCGCCGCCCGACCCAAAATCGCGCGTCATCGCGTCTTTGCATTAACTTTTAATGTAAACTTGACGCGCGAATTTGCCTTATCGCGTCCGGTGTGAACACACCTTTAGAGTTGGATAAACCTGCGGGGCGTGAACAGATTTTTTCTACCTGATTTAATCGGCGTGACCTTTGCTGCCCAATCTGTTTATTTAAAAAAGTTAAAAAGTTAGAGCAATTAGTAGTCGACTGGCGTGAGATTGAAAAAAAAAAAGAGTGCAGTTCAGGCGTTTGGCCATCGGGGGCAGTGCTGAGCTCTTGCTAAACAGTAGAAAATATGGCAGTCAATGAGGCTTAATGCTCTAAAATGATCACGACATTTTATCCCGAATATTAACCACTAAATGGACGATCACTGTCATTTTTTATAATGAAGACAGAATTATGAGCTGAGATGAAGTCATTTTCAGAGGATTTCCACTAAAACAGGCTGTTGACTGGCTGCATGACCAGAGGAAAAAAAAAAAAAAAAACATCATTTGTTTCCTAAATTCCTCCAGATTTCATGCATCTAAGCTCATAGAAATGTTTATGGCCTTAAGAAGCGTCTGCTCATGCTCAGTGCAAGGAAAACAAAAAATATGATCATTTATAGAGCCGACTGATGTTCATGTGTCTCTGTTTCACTCCGTGTTGCAGATTATAAATTATCTCTGGTTTAAGAAACAGGTTTAGTCAGTGTCGCTCCTTTTGCACAGTAAGAGATGGCCACTCAAACTTTTAATAAAATGTATAGATCAGTACAGATCAATGTGATCGATTAAATTCAGGAGGACGTAAAGAGAATCCACTGATTTCCAGATTATCCAGATGTTAGAGGAATTTTTGGTAATTGATTCTGTTTTCCTGAGGAATTCATTTGGAATCTCCTCT